>NW_026510861.1:10000-50256 GCF_027579735.1 Bombina bombina | reverse complement strand
ATTTAGTCTGTCCTTCAGACAAGATGGACATTTTTTCCTTGGCCTCCAGGTTCTGATGCTCTTCTGTGAGCAATAGCCAGTGTCTTTTATGGAATCATATTTGCTGTATTTATATAAAATGTCTTGAGCAGTTAAGAACATTTGGCTATACCTGTGCTGCTGCTCTGAGGTTGCTGGCTACAAGAGTGTCTGTGGTTATCGTACTGGTGACATTTCTCAGTAATTTTGGTGCACTTTTCGGTGCCACACAGCTATCTTTCTCAGGTAACATTTTTTTTTTAAGCTTGGCAGATATAAGGTACAGTTTGACCAAGAACACATCTATTTTCCAGGCAACTTTTATAGCTTTGCTGTAAACCCCAGTTGTTGTCTTTAATATTCTTTTTGCTACAGGCATTTTTTTTCTAGTGGCATGATGCCTCTTGGCAAGTTGCTTCTTATTAGACACAGCTCATCAAGATATTCTGTTTCCAGAGATATATTTAATTGATAACTTAAAATCCAAAACTAAGGCAAGAGACAATGGTAGAGGCAAAGCTACAGTTTTAACAGGTTGGTGTTTGAACTAGCCCAGAACTCTACAGTTTGTAGAAGTCTAGACAGCCTCAGTTTAAGTAGTTTAGGTTTCTAAAGTGATCAGGAAAGGTTCAAATACAGATGAGATGTTTTGTCGAATTTCTTATTGTAATAGAGGGTGCAAACTAAAACATTTATAGTCAATGTTGCTTATATACATATCCCAGTCAACATTGCTCATTAGATTTGCCAGGGGAGTCAACCATTTCCTGTTGGGGATTTCCACCGTAGCAGGAAGAATTTGGAAGGTTCTAGTCTAACTTATAGCAGAAATCAGGAAAAAAATGTACCCTGTCTCTCCTACATTTTCATGATCATTTACAGTAAATAACAGTCAATCAAAAGAGAGAGAGAGACGTGCTCCACTGAGAATGAAAATGAGCTGGAAAAACTCAATTGCTTGTTCATAAGGCCATTGCAACTCATGGTTTATAGTCGTTTTGCTCACAATGCCTTTCACAGAGGAGAAATATCCTGCGGCATATGTCTAATCCTGCCTCAAAATAGTACAGACCCAAAAAAATCAGGCAATTCTCTTGAGTTAGGGGGATACAACTCTAAAACATCTTAAAAAACCTTCTTACCAGTGACTTTTTTGTGTTTCTTTAAACACGATTAACCTTTAAACTTTTATAGAAAACTTTGTCCCTTTTAATGACCCTTTACAAAAAAGTGGGAGAATATATATATATATATATATATATATATATATATATATATATATATATATATATATATATATATATATATATATATATATATATACATACATACATACATACATACACACTGTTTTTAATAACTTTTTGGAGCCTTTAAGGATTTTTATTGCAATATATTAAAATAAATGCAGCATCTGATTTCTTTCTGTAAATGTGTTGTAGTTATTGTATGATTAATTATTGCAACATCTGATTGTTTTTGTTAAGGGAAAGTAAATTATATTCTATATTTTGTTTGTCTTGCACTTAAATTTAACTTGTTTTTTCACATTTTTTTTTTTATGGGTATTAGGATTTTTGAGCTGAGCATTTGTATCACTCAACACACTAATACCAAAGATAAACGGTGTTGACGTACTATTTTATAGCTACAGCATTTTCTGTCTAACTACTTTTTTCATTGGGTACCGTGCGTTTGTCATGCTTAGATCATTGTTTTTGGGTTTTTTGTCTTTTTTTAATCTTTTTTGTTCTGTGATATCATTGTCACTCTGAACATCAAAATTTTAATTATTGCAAAAGAAATTAGTGTATTTTTTAATATTCTGTGTGGTTATATTATTATTATATATAATATTATATTATAATATAATAATTTTATTATTATTATTATTTTTAAGTTTGTAAATAAAGCACTCACTGGACTTCAGACATCTGAAGTCCAGTGAGTGCTTTATTAACAAACTTCTATACACCATTTCAATTGCACCCTGGTGGTACTTTGATGGTGGGAGTTCATACACAATACTGCTTGGGGGCTCTTTTGGCAGTGTTCAGGTCCTGTGAATTGCAGTATCGCCTTACCTGAATGACATATTGGTTTAGGTGCCATCTTTTCAACAAGCTAACTTTCATACAGAGTTTTTGTTGTCTTTTCTATGTTCCTTCGGATGGAAGTGAATCTGTAAAAGAGTTCCTTTGTTCCAGCTACAAGGGTGTTTTTTCTTAGGGAGTTTTTATAGATTTCCTATCTTTGAGGATTTTTCTTACAGAGGTCAGAAAATCCAAAATTCTCTCCCCTTGCCTCTCTACAGTTTTCTGTTTGGCCATCAGTGATGAAGGTAATTGATCTGATGGTCTCTTCTATGGACATCATTCCATTTTTTCGGTTCCATTTGAGAGTTTTGCAGTTTTGCTTGCTCAGATAATGGAACGGAGTCCATTTGGATCTGTCTCAGAGGATAGTTCTAGTTCAGTCGACAGTAGTTTTTCTTCCGTAGTGGTTTCTTTCATGTAATTAACAAGAGTCCATGAGCTAGTGACGTATGGGATATACATTCCCACCAGGAGGGGCAAAGTTTCCCAAACCTCAAAATGCCTACAAATACACCCCTCACCACACCCACAAATCAGTTTTTACAAACTTTGCCTCCAAGGGAGGTGGTGAAGTAAGTTTGTGCTAGATTCTACGTTGATATGCGCTCCGCAGCAAGTTGGAGCCCGGTTTTCCTCTCAGCGTGCAGTGAATGTCAGAGGGATGTGAAGAGAGTATTGCCTATTGAATGCAGTGATCTCCTTCTACGGGGTCTATTTCATAAGGTTCTCTGTTATCGGTCGTAGAGATTCATCTCTTACCTCCCTTTTCAGATCGACGATATACTCTTATATTTACCATTACCTCTACTGATTCTCGTTTCAGTACTGGTTTGGCTTTCTACAAACATGTAGATGAGTGTCCTGGGGTAAGTAAGTCTTATTTTCTGTGACACTCTAAGCTATGGTTGGGCACTTTATTTATAAAGTTCTAAATATATGTATTCAAACATTTATTTGCCTTGACTCAGAATGTTCAACTTTCCTTATTTTCAGACAGTCAGTTTCATATTTGGGATTATGCATTGAATTATCATATTTTTCTTACCTCAAAAATTTGACTTTTTTTCCCTGTGGGCTGTTAGGCTCGCGGGGGCTGAAAATGCTTCATTTTATTGCGTCATTCTTGGCGCGGACTTTTTTGGCGCAAAAATTCTTTTCCGTTTCCGGCGTCATACGTGTCGCCGGAAGTTACGTCATTTTTTGACGTTATTTTGCGCCAAAAATGTCGGCGTTCCGGATGTGGCGTCATTTTTGGCGCCAAAAGCATTTAGGCGCCAAATAATGTGGGCGTCTTATTTGGCGCTAAAAAATATGGGCGTCGCTTTTGTCTCCACATTATTTCAGTCTCATTTTTCATTTGCTTCTGGTTGCTAGAAGCTTGATATTTGGCATTCTTTCCCATTCCTGAAACTGTCTTATAAGGAATTTGATCTATTTTGCTTTATATGTTGGTTTTTTTTTTTCTTACATATTGCAAGATGTCTCACGTTGCATCTGAGCCAGAAGATACTACAGGAAAATCACTGCCTGCTGGATCTACCAAAGCTAAGTGTATCTGCTGTAAATTTTTGGTAGCTATTCCTCCAGCTGTTGTTTGTAATAATTGTCATGACAAACTTGTTAAAGCAGATAATATTTCCTTTAGTAATGTACCATTGCCTGTTGCAGTTCCCTCAACATCTAAGGTGCAGAATGTTCCTGATAACATAAGAGATTTTGTTTCTGAATCCATAAAGAAGGCTTTGTCTGTTATTTCTCCTTCTAGTAAACGTAAAAAGTCTTTTAAATCTTCTCTCTCTACAGATGAATTTTTAAATGAACACCATCATTCTGATTCTTTGGACTCTTCTGGTTCAGAGGATTCTATCTCAGAGATTGATGCTGATAAATCTTCATATTTATTTAAGATGGAATTTATTCGCTCTTTACTTAAAGAAGTACTAATTGCTTTAGAAATAGAGGATTCTAGTCCTCTTGATACTAATTCTATACGTTTGGATAAGGTTTTTAAAGCTCCTGCGGTTATTCCAGAAGTTTTTCCTGTTCCTAATGCTATTTCTGCAGTGATTTCCAAAGAATGGGATAAATTGGGAAATTCATTTACTCCTTCTAAACGTTTTAAGCAATTATATCCTGTTCCGCCTGACAGGTTAGAATTTTGGGACAAAATCCCTAAAGTTGATGGGGCTATTTCTACCCTTGCTAAACGTACTACCATTCCTACGTCAGATGGTACCTCGTTTAAGGATCCTTTAGATAGAAAAATTGAATCCTTTCTAAGAAAAGCTTATCTGTGTTCAGGTAATCTTCTTAGACCTGCTATATCATTGGCTGATGTTGCTGCAGCTTCAACTTTTTGGTTGGAAACCCTAGCGCAACAAGTAGCAAATCGTGATTCTCATGATATTATTATTCTTCTTCAGCATGCTAATAATTTTATCTGTGATGCCATTTTTGATATTATTAGAGTTGATGTTAGGTTTATGTCTCTAGCTATCTTAGCCAGAAGAGCTTTATGGCTTAAGACTTGGAATGCTGATATGGCTTCTAAATCAACTCTACTTTCCGTTTCTTTCCAGGGAAACAAATTATTTGTTTCTCAGTTGGATTCTATTATTTCAACTGTTACTGGTGGGAAAGGAACTTTTTTACCACAGGATAAAAAATCTAAAGGTAAAAACAGGGCTAACAATCGTTTTCGTTCCTTTCGTTTCAACAAAGAACAAAAGCCTGATCCTTCGTCCTCAGGAGCAGTTTCAGTTTGGAAACCATCTCCAGTCTGGAATAAATCCAAGCCTGCTAGAAAGGCAAAGCCTGCTTCTAAGTTCACATGAAGGTACGGCCCTCATTCCAGTTCAGCTGGTAGGGGGCAGGTTACGTTTTTTCAAAGAAATTTGGATCAATTCTGTTCACAATCTTTGGATTCAGAGCATTGTTTCAGAAGGGTACAGAATTGGTTTCAAGATGAGACCTCCTGCAAAGAGATTTTTTCTTTCCCGTGTCCCAGTAAATCCAGTGAAAGCTCAAGCATTTCTGAATTGTGTTTCAGATCTAGAGCTGGCTGGAGTAATTATGCCAGTTCCAGTTCCGGAACAGGGGATGGGGTTTTATTCAAATCTCTTCATTGTACCAAAGAAGGAGAATTCCTTCAGACCAGTTCTGGATCTAAAATTATTGAATCGTTATGTAAGGATACCAACGTTCAAGATGGTAACTGTAAGGACTATATTGCCTTTTGTTCAGCAAGGGAATTATATGTCCACAATAGATTTACAGGATGCATATCTGCATATTCCGATTCATCCAGATCATTTTCAGTTCCTGAGATTCTCTTTTCTAGACAAGCATTACCAATTTGTGGCTCTACCGTTTGGCCTTGCTACAGCTCCAAGAATTTTCACAAAGATTCTCGGTGCCCTTCTGTCTGTAATCAGAGAACAGGGTATTGTGGTATTTCCTTATTTGGACGATATCTTGGTACTTGCTCAGTCTTTACATTTAGCAGAATCTCATACGAATCGACTTGTGTTGTTTCTTCAAGATCATGGTTGGAGGATCAATTTACCAAAAAGTTCTTTGATTCCTCAAACAAGGGTAACCTTTCTGGGTTTCCAGATAGATTCAGTGTCCATGACTCTGTCTTTAACAGACAAGAGACGTCTAAAATTGATTTCAGCTTGTCGAAACCTTCAGTCACAATCATTCCCTTCGGTAGCCTTATGCATGGAAATTCTAGGTCTTATGACTGCTGCATCGGACGCGATCCCCTTTGCTCGTTTTCACATGCGACCTCTTCAGCTCTGTATGCTGAACCAATGGTGCAGGGATTACACGAAGATATATCAATTAATATCTTTAAAACCGATTGTTCGACACTCTCTAACGTGGTGGACAGATCCCCTTCGTTTAATTCAGGGGGCTTCTTTTGTTCTTCCGACCTGGACTGTAATTTCAACAGATGCAAGTCTCACAGGTTGGGGAGCTGTGTGGGGATCTCTGACGGCACAGGGAGTTTGGGAATCTCAGGAGGTGAGATTACCGATCAATATTTTGGAACTCCGTGCAATTTTCAGAGCTCTTCAGTTTTGGCCTCTTCTGAAGAGAGAATCGTTCATTTGTTTTCAGACAGACAATGTCACAACTGTGGCATACATCAATCATCAAGGAGGGACTCACAGTCCTCTGGCTATGAATTCTGGTTTGGGCGGAATCCAGCTCCTGTCTAATCTCTGCGGTTCATATCCCAGGTGTAGACAATTGGGAAGCGGATTATCTCAGTCGCCAAACGTTGCATCCGGGCGAATGGTCTCTTCACCCAGAGGTATTTCTTCAGATTGTTCAAATGTGGGGACTTCCAGAGATAGATCTGATGGCCTCTCATCTAAACAAGATACTTCCCAGGTATCTGTCCAGATCCCGGGATCCTCGGGCGGAGGCAGTGGATGCATTATCACTTCCTTGGAAGTATCATCCTGCCTATATCTTTCCGCCTCTAGTTCTTCTTCCAAGAGTAATCTCCAAGATTCTGAGGGAATGCTCGTTTGTTCTGCTAATAGCTCCGGCATGGCCTCACAGGTTTTGGTATGCGGATCTTGTCCGGATGGCATCTTGCCAACCATGGACTCTTCCGTTAAGACCAGACCTTCTGTCGCAAGATCCTTTTTTCCATCCGGATCTGAAATCCTTAAACTTAAAGGTATGGAGATTGAACGCTTGATTCTTAGTCAAAGAGGTTTCTCTGACTCTGTGATTGATACTATGTTACAGGCTCGTAAATCTGTATCTAGAGAGATATATTATAGAGTCTGGAAGACTTATATTTCTTGGTGTCTTACTCATCATTTTTCTTGGTATTCTTTTAGAATTCCGAGAATATTACAATTTCTTCAGGATGGTTTAGATAAGGGTTTGTCCGCAAGTTCCTTGAAAGGACAAATCTCTGCTCTTTCTGTTCTTTTTCACAGAAAGATTGCTATTCTTCCTGATATTCATTGTTTTGTACAAGCTTTGGTTCGTATAAAACCTGTCATTAAGTCAATTTCTCCTCCATGGAGTTTGAATTTGGTTCTGGGAGCTCTTCAAGCTCCTCCGTTTGAACCTATGCATTTATTGGACATTAAATTGCTTTCTTGGAAAGTTTTGTTCCTTTTGGCCATCTCTTCTGCCAGAAGAGTTTCTGAATTATCTGCTCTTTCTTGTGAGTCTCCTTTTCTGATTTTTCATCAGGATAAGGCGGTGTTGCGAACTTCTTTTGAATTTTTACCTAAGGTTGTGAATTCCAACAACATTAGTAGAGAAATCGTGGTTCCTTCATTATGTCCTAATCCTAAGAATTCTAAGGAGAAATCGTTACATTCTTTGGATGTTGTTAGAGCTTTGAAATATTATGTTGAAGCTACTAAATCTTTCCGAAAGACTTCTAGTCTATTTGTCATCTTTTCTGGTTCTAGAAAAGGCCAGAAAGCTTCTGCCATTTCTTTGGCATCCTGGTTGAAATCTTTAATTCATCTTGCCTATGTTGAGTCGGGTAAAACTCCGCCTCAGAGGATTACAGCTCATTCTACTAGGTCAGTTTCTACTTCCTGGGCGTTTAGGAATGAAGCTTCAGTTGATCAGATTTGCAAAGCAGCGACTTGGTCCTCTTTGCATACTTTTACTAAATTCTACCATTTTGATGTATTCTCTTCTTCTGAAGCAGTTTTTGGTAGAAAGGTACTTCAGGCAGTGGTTTCGGTTTGAATCTTCTGCTTATGTTTCCTTAAACTTTATTTTGGGTGTGGATTATTTTCAGCAGGAATTGGCTGTCTTTATTTTATCCCTCCCTCTCTAGTGACTCTTGTGTGGAAAGATCCACATCTTGGGTATTCATTATCCCATACGTCACTAGCTCATGGACTCTTGTTAATTACATGAAAGAAAACATAATTTATGTAAGAACTTACCTGATAAATTCATTTCTTTCATATTAACAAGAGTCCATGAGGCCCACCCTTTTTTGTGGTGGTTATGATTTTTTTGTATAAAGCACAATTATTCCAATTCCTTATTTTATATGCTTCGCACTTTTTTCTTATCACCCCACTTCTTGGCTATTCGTTAAACTGATTTGTGGGTGTGGTGAGGGGTGTATTTGTAGGCATTTTGAGGTTTGGGAAACTTTGCCCCTCCTGGTGGGAATGTATATCCCATACGTCACTAGCTCATGGACTCTTGTTAATATGAAAGAAATGAATTTATCAGGTAAGTTCTTACATAAATTATGTTTTTCTTAGGAGCATCTGTCCTAGGGCACATGTTTCCAGAGACTTTCCTGGGTGTGACCATTGACGGCAGCCTGTTAGACTGGGGAGCAGTCTGGGACTTGTTAAGGGGCAGGGACTATAGACTCGGGAGGATTCTATTCTACCCATAAACATTTTAGAGTTGATAGTGAGGTTCAGTGTTCTGTTGGCTTGGTCTCTTTTGTCCTTAAGCTGGTTTATCAGGTTCCAGTAGGACAACATCACCTCAGTGGTTTTCGTCAACCGACAGGGAGGAACTTGGAGTTCCTTAGCCATGAAGGAGGTGGCATGGATTTTTCTGTGGGTGGAGGTTCACAATTGTTGTATATCTGCCATCCACATTCCAGGAGTGTTTAACTGGGAAGTGGATTTCCTGAGCAGACAGACTTATCATCCCAGGGAGTGGGCTCTCCATCCAGAGGTGTTCTCCAGGTTAACCCTCAGGGGATGCCGGATTTGGATCTGATGGCATCTTGGCAGAATGCCAAGCTTCCAAGGTACAGTTCAAGGTCAAAAGATCTGCAGGCCTTCCTGATAGGTGCTCTGGCAGTTCTTTGGGACTTCGGTCTAGCATTCCTGTTTCCTCTCCTTCCATGAGTCATTGCTTGTATCGAACAGGTGAGAGCATTGGTAATTTTCTTAGCTCCTGTATGGCCTTGTAGGATCTGGTTTGTAGACCTAGTGAAGATGTTATCTTTTTCTCCTTGGAGGTTTTCCTCTAAGGAGGGACTTTCTTACTCAGGGTCCATTGCTTCATCCAAATCTCGTTTCTCTGAAGCCGTTTGCTTGGAGATTGAATGCTTAGTTCTGATTGTATGGATTTTCTGAGTCGGTTTTTGAGTCCATGATCCAGGCTCGCAAGCCTGTTTCTCAGAAAGATTTTTTCCATGAGGGTATGGCATTAATGTCTTTTATTGGTGTGAATCCAAGGACTTCTCTAGATGTAGGGTCAGGATTCCTAGAATGTTGTCTTTTCTCCAGGTATGTCTGGAGAAAGGGTTGTCGGTCAGATTTCTGTATTATCTTTCTCCAACATAGGTGTGTCCGGTCCACGGCGTCATCCTTACTTGTGGGATATTCTCTTCCCCAACAGGAAATGGCAAAGAGCCCAGCAAAGCTGGTCACATGATCCCTCCTAGGCTCCGCCTACCCCAGTCATTCTCTTTGCCGTTGTACAGGCAACATCTCCACGGAGATGGCTTAGAGTTTTTTAGTGTTTAACTGTAGTTTTTATTATTCAATCAAGAGTTTGTTATTTTGAAATAGTGCTGGTATGTACTATTTACTCAGAAACAGAAAAGAGATGAAGATTTCTGTTTGTATGAGGAAAATGATTTTAGCAACCGTCACTAAAATCCATGGCTGTTCCACACAGGACTGTTGAGAGCAATTAACTTCAGTTGGGGGAACAGTGAGCAGTCTCTTGCTGCTTGAGGTATGACACATTCTAACAAGACGATGTAATGCTGGAAGCTGTCATTTTCCCTCTGGGATCCGGTAAGCCATGTTTATTACGATTGTAAATAAGGGCTTCAAAAAGGGCTTATTAAGACTGTAGACTTTTTTTGGGCTAAATCGATTGATTATTAACACATATTTAGCCTTGAGGAATCATTTTATCTGGGTATTTTGATATAATAATATCGGCAGGCACTGTTTTAGACACCTTATTCTTTAGGGGCTTTCCCAAAGCATAGGCAGAGCCTCATTTTCGCGCCGGTGTTGCGCACTTGTTTTTGAGAGGCATGGCATGCAGTCGCATGTGAGAGGAGCTCTGATACTTAGAAAAGACTTTCTGAAGGCGTCATTTGGTATCGTATTCCCCTTGGGGCTTGGTTGGGTCTCAGCAAAGCAGATACCAGGGACTGTAAGGGGTTAAAGTTCAAAACGGCTCCGGTTCCGTTATTTTAAGGGTTAAAGCTTCCAAATTTGGTGTGCAATACTTTTAAGGCTTTAAGACACTGTGGTGAAAATTTGGTGAATTTTGAACAATTCCTTCATGTTTTTTCGCATTTGCAGTAATAAAGTGTGTTCAGTTTAAAATTTAAAGTGACAGTAACGGTTTTATTTTAAAACGTTTTTTGTACTTGTTATCAAGTTTATGCCTGTTTAACATGTCTGAACTACCAGATAGACTGTGTTCTGAATGTGGGGAAGCCAGAATTCCTATTCATTTAAATAAATGTGATTTATGTGACAATGACAATGATGCCCAAGATGATTCCTCAAGTGAGGGGAGTAAGCATGGTACTGCATCATTCCCTCCTTCGTCTACACGAGTCTTGCCCACTCAGGAGGCCCCTAGTACATCTAGCGCGCCAATACTCCTTACTATGCAACAATTAACGGCTGTAATGGATAATTCTGTCAAAAACATTTTAGCCAAAATGAACACTTATCAGCGTAAGCGCGACTGCTCTGTTTTAGATACTGAAGAGCATGACGACGCTGATATTAATATTTCTGAAGGGCCCCTAACTCAGTCTGATGGGGCCAGGGAGGTTTTGTCTGAGGGAGAAATTACTGATTCAGGGAACATTTCTCAACAAGCTGAACCTGATGTGATTGCATTTAAATTTAAGTTGGAACATCTCCGCATTCTGCTTAAGGAGGTATTATCCACTCTGGATGATTGTGACAAGTTGGTCATCCCAGAGAAACTATGTAAAATGGACAAGTTCCTAGAGGTGCCGGGGCTCCCAGAAGCTTTTCCTATACCCAAGCGGGTGGCGGACATTGTTAATAAAGAATGGGAAAGGCCCGGTATTCCTTTCGTCCCTCCCCCCATATTTAAAAAATTGTTTCCTATGGTCGACCCCAGAAAGGACTTATGGCAGACAGTCCCCAAGGTCGAGGGAGCGGTTTCCACTTTAAACAAACGCACCACTATACCCATAGAGGATAGTTGTGCTTTCAAAGATCCTATGGATAAAAAATTAGAAGGTTTGCTTAAAAAGATGTTTGTTCAGCAGGGTTACCTTCTACAACCAATTTCATGCATTGTCCCTGTCGCTACAGCCGCATGTTTCTGGTTCGATGAGCTGATAAAGGCGGTCGACAGTGATTCTCCTCCTTATGAGGAGATTATGGACAGAATCAATGCTCTCAAATTGGCTAATTCTTTCACCCTAGACGCCACTTTGCAATTGGCTAGGTTAGCGGCTAAGAATTCTGGGTTTGCTATTGTGGCGCGCAGAGCGCTTTGGTTGAAATCTTGGTCGGCTGATGCGTCTTCCAAGAACAAGTTACTTAACATTCCTTTCAAGGGGAAAACGCTGTTTGGCCCTGACTTGAAAGAGATTATCTCGGATATCACTGGGGATAAGGGCCACGCCCTTCCTCAGGATCGGCCTTTCAAGGCAAAAAATAAACCTAATTTTCGTCCCTTTCGTAGAAACGGACCAGCCCAAAGTGCTACGTCCTCTAAGCAAGAGGGTAATACTTCTCAAGCCAAGCCAGCTTGGAGACCAATGCAAGGCTGGAACAAGGGAAAGCAGGCCAAGAAACCTGCCACTGCTACCAAGACAGCATGAAATGTTGGCCCCCGATCCGGGACCGGATCTGGTGGGGGGCAGACTCTCTCTCTTCGCTCAGGCTTGGGCAAGAGATGTTCTGGATCCTTGGGCGCTAGAAATAGTCTCCCAAGGTTATCTTCTGGAATTCAAGGGACTTCCCCCAAGGGGGAGGTTCCACAGGTCTCAGTTGTCTTCAGACCACATAAAAAGACAGGCATTCTTACATTGTGTAGAAGACCTGTTAAAAATGGGAGTGATTCATCCCGTTCCATTAAGAGAACAAGGGATGGGGTTCTACTCCAATCTGTTTATAGTTCCCAAAAAAGAGGGAACGTTCAGACCAATCTTAGATCTCAAGATCTTAAACAAGTTTCTCAAGGTTCCATCGTTCAAGATGGAAACCATTCGAACTATTCTTCCTTCCATCCAGGAAGGTCAATTCATGACCACGGTGGATTTAAAGGATGCGTATCTACATATTCCTATCCACAAGGAACATCATCGGTTCCTGAGGTTCGCATTCCTGGACAAACATTACCAGTTCGTGGCGCTTCCTTTCGGATTAGCCACTGCTCCAAGGATTTTCACAAAGGTACTAGGGTCCCTTCTAGCTGTGCTAAGACCAAGGGGCATTGCTGTAGTACCTTACTTGGACGACATTCTGATTCAAGCGTCGTCCCTTCCTCAAGCAAAGGCTCACACGGACATTGTCCTGGCCTTTCTCAGATCTCACGGATGGAAAGTGAACGTGGAAAAGAGTTCTCTATCTCCGTCAACAAGGGTTCCCTTCTTGGGAACAATAATAGACTCCTTAGAAATGAGGATTTTTCTGACAGAGGCCAGAAAAACAAAACTTCTAGACTCTTGTCGGATACTTCATTCCGTTCCTCTTCCTTCCATAGCTCAGTGCATGGAAGTGATCGGGTTGATGGTAGCGGCAATGGACATAGTTCCTTTTGCACGCATTCATCTAAGACCATTACAACTGTGCATGCTCAGTCAGTGGAATGGGGACTATACAGACTTGTCTCCGAAGATACAAGTAAATCAGAGGACCAGAGACTCACTCCGTTGGTGGCTGTCCCTGGACAACCTGTCACGAGGGATGACATTCCGCAGACCAGAGTGGGTCATTGTCACAACCGACGCCAGTCTGATGGGCTGGGGCGCGGTCTGGGGATCCCTGAAAGCTCAGGGTCTTTGGTCTCGGGAAGAATCTCTTCTACCGATAAATATTCTGGAACTGAGAGCGATATTCAATGCTCTCAAGGCTTGGCCTCAGCTAGCGAGGGCCAAGTTCATACGGTTTCAATCAGACAACATGACAACTGTTGCGTATATCAACCATCAGGGGGGAACAAGGAGTTCCCTGGCGATGGAAGAAGTGACCAAAATCATTCTATGGGCGGAGTCTCACTCCTGCCACCTGTCTGCTATCCACATCCCAGGAGTGGAAAATTGGGAAGCGGATTTTCTGAGTCGTCAGACATTGCATCCGGGGGAGTGGGAACTCCATCCGGAAATCTTTGCCCAAGTCACTCAGCTGTGGGGCATTCCAGACATGGATCTGATGGCCTCTCGTCAGAACTTCAAAGTTCCTTGCTACGGGTCCAGATCCAGGGATCCCAAGGCGGCTCTAGTGGATGCACTAGTAGCACCTTGGACCTTCAAACTAGCTTATGTGTTCCCGCCGTTTCCTCTCATCCCCAGGCTGGTAGCCAGGATCAATCAGGAGAGGGCGTCGGTGATCTTGATAGCTCCTGCGTGGCCACGCAGGACTTGGTACGCAGATCTGGTGAATATGTCATCGGCTCCTCCTTGGAAGCTACCTTTGAGACGAGACCTTCTTGTTCAGGGTCCGTTCGAACATCCGAATCTGGTTTCACTCCAGCTGACTGCTTGGAGATTGAACGCTTGATCTTATCGAAGCGAGGATTCTCAGATTCTGTTATCGATACTCTTGTTCAGGCCAGAAAGCCTGTAACTAAAAAGATTTACCACAAAATTTGGAAAAAATATATCTGTTGGTGTGAATCTAAAGGATTCCCTTGGGACAAGGTTAAGATTCCTAGGATTCTATCCTTCCTTCAAGAAGGATTGGAAAAAGGATTATCTGCAAGTTCCCTGAAGGGACAGATTTCTGCCTTGTCTGTGTTACTTCACAAAAAGCTGGCCGCTGTGCCAGATGTTCAAGCCTTTGTTCAGGCTCTGGTTAGAATTAAGCCTGTTTACAAACCTTTGACTCCTCCTTGGAGTCTAAATTTAGTTCTTTCAGTTCTTCAGGGGGTTCCGTTTGAACCCTTGCATTCCGTTGATATTAAGTTATTATCTTGGAAAGTTTTGTTTTTAGTTGCAATTTCTTCTGCTAGAAGAGTTTCAGAATTATCTGCTCTGCAGTGTTCTCCTCCTTATCTGGTGTTCCATGCAGATAAGGTGGTTTTACGTACTAAACCTGGTTTTCTTCCAAAAGTTGTTTCTAACAAAAACATTAACCAGGAGATTATCGTACCTTCTCTGTGTCCGAAACCAGTTTCAAAGAAGGAACGTTTGTTGCACAATTTGGATGTTGTTCGCGCTCTAAAATTCTATTTAGATGCTACAAAGGATTTTAGACAAACATCTTCCTTGTTTGTTGTTTATTCCGGTAAAAGGAGAGGTCAAAAAGCAACTTCTACCTCTCTCTCTTTTTGGATTAAAAGCATCATCAGATTGGCTTACGAGACTGCCGGACGGCAGCCTCCCGAAAGAATCACAGCTCATTCCACTAGGGCTGTGGCTTCCACATGGGCCTTCAAGAACGAGGCTTCTGTTGATCAGATATGTAGGGCAGCGACTTGGTCTTCACTGCACACTTTTACCAAATTTTACAAGTTTGATACTTTTGCTTCTTCTGAGGCTATTTTTGGGAGAAAGGTTTTGCAAGCCGTGGTGCCTTCCATTTAGGTGACCTGATTTGCTCCCTCCCTTCATCCGTGTCCTAAAGCTTTGGTATTGGTTCCCACAAGTAAGGATGACGCCGTGGACCGGACACACCTATGTTGGAGAAAACAGAATTTATGTTTACCTGATAAATTACTTTCTCCAACGGTGTGTCCGGTCCACGGCCCGCCCTGGTTTTTTTAATCAGGTCTGATAATTTATTTTCTTTAACTACAGTCACCACGGTACCATATGGTTTCTCCTATGCAAATATTCCTCCTTAACGTCGGTCGAATGACTGGGGTAGGCGGAGCCTAGGAGGGATCATGTGACCAGCTTTGCTGGGCTCTTTGCCATTTCCTGTTGGGGAAGAGAATATCCCACAAGTAAGGATGACGCCGTGGACCGGACACACCGTTGGAGAAAGTAATTTATCAGGTAAACATAAATTCTGTTTTTTTGCTACTCAGATGTCTGGCGGATGTGTCGGATGTTCTATATTTTTGTCAGGCCCTGGTCAGAATCAGGCCTGTGTTTTAACCGGTTACTACTTCCTGGAGTCTTAACCTTGTTATTTATGTTTTGCAGCAGGCTCTGTTTTAAACCAATGCATTCCATAGATATTATGTTATCTTGGAAGGTTTTGTTTATTTTTTGCTAACTGTTCTCGGAGAGTCTCAGATTTTCAGTGTGATTCTCGTTACCTTATCTTTCATGCAGATAAGGTGGTTCTTTTAATAAGGGTTTCTCCCTATTATAGTTTCCGATAGATATTTTAATCAGGAATTTGTTGTTCCTTCTCTCTGTCCCAATCCTTCTTCTCTTTTGAAACGTCTTTTGTACAACTTGGTTGTTGTACGAGCTCTAAAGTCTTCTTTTAGGCGACTAAGTTTTCGCCAGTCTTCTGTCCTGTTTGTTTTTCTGGGAAGTGTAAAGGTCAGTAGGTTTCTGCTACTTCTCTTTCCCTTTTGGTTGAGAAGTATTATTTGTTTCCTTCATAATATGAGGAGAGTCCACGGCTTCATTCCTCACTTGTGGGAAATACAAAACCTGGCCACCAGGAGGAGGCAAAGACACCCCAGCCAAAGGCTTAAATACCTCCCCCACTTCCCTCATATCCCAGTCATTCTTTGCCTTTCTTCACAGGAGGTTGGCAGAGAAGTGTCAGAAGATACGGAGTAGTTCCTTATTGAGGGTATCTACCCTTCGGAATGGGATTGGAGTTTTAAGTAGTCTCGTCAGCCTCTCAGTGAGAGCATTGACGAATGTTAGTCTGGAGATGCAGGGAGAGTCTTTCTGCGAACCCATCCAGACTCGTATTAACAGCTTCTAAGCAATCAGTGTAGACGAGTTTCACTGCCTACTTCTATAATTCAAGTCTATGTCAGGAGCAATACTACAAGACTGTCAAACTTGAGAGGCTGTGTTTCTGTTCCACGGCATAGATTCCAGTAAGATCGTTTCATTTTCTTATACACACATAACACAAGAAGACAGGGTCACAGTGTGATTTTTTTTATCTGTATTGAATCAAGGGTTAATATCTCTAGAAGGGGATTATTAAACTGGGGGGATTAATCACATAAGGTAAATATTATGATTATGCTGCGACATGTGTGAGATGAGGCTCAGGCAGATGTTGGAACGTACAGGTTTTACTTTCATTTTGGATAAGCTGCGCAGCCTGTTAGGCTAGGCATGCTTTTTTGTAGCAGGGGCGGTCCTGCATGGCGCACCACGTGACCGGGTGTGGTCATACTGATTTCCTATTTTTCCTGATTGTGCGGTTTACTGGAGACGAAGCAGTTTCTCTGTTGCGCCTGGTCATAGGAGATGGTGAGTGCCCCAGCCATTCGGGGTATAAAGGTGACATTTATCTTTTTTTTTTCTATTGTCCAATTTATAAACGCAAGCTATGGAGAACTCTAAAACATTAGAGGGCACTCCCTCTTTACCCAAGTCTAATGCCTGTCTATATTGTGAGGAGGCCACGGTATACCCACCTGCTCAATTATGTTTCACATGCCTTGATAAAGTAATCATGTAAAAGAAAGTTAGCTAAGCAACAACTTTTAATTGTTTTTAAATAAAGAAATTACTGTTTAATCCTTGCTCTGGACATTGGATTTAATCTTCCCCTTTAACGATTTGGGACCTCCGCCTGGTTGGAGCTCCCACACCAAGGGTTACATTCTTTTTGCCAGCAGTTTGGTATCCTGGTCCCACACACCAACGGAAGTGGTCATTCTGGTGAGCCTCGTTTTGGTCCCAAGTGCCTATCGCCTTAGTGAGTCAGCCGAACGGCTCCGAAGTTTCGGCCTGCTCGTTATTGCACTGTGGGTGCATGGTCGTTTGTGAGTATATTTCCATTGCTTAATTCATCTGGTCACATTGTTCTAGGACATATTACACGAAGAGCGCCTCTCTTTTTTCTGTGTTTCAGGAACTGTTTTTGTATCGATAATCTGTGGAGAGAGCTGCCAATTCCCCAGCAACAGGAATTGTTTGTATGGACTTTTTGTCACTCACCTATTTAATCCGGACTTTATTTTCTTTATTTCTTTTATTTCTTTTATATATTGCTTTTATATATTGCATCTATTGTTTGTTGTATTAGTTGAATTTGGCGCACCTCCCTTCCTTTTGACACTTATTCCCTGCAGGGTAAGGTGTTAGTTTGTTTTAAAAGAAAGTTAATATGTTTAGTACCACTGAGCTGTCCACCTCTGAGGAGTCTCCGTCCTATGAGGTGCGCACCCTACAGTCATCTTCTAATACACATGCAGCTTCCCATAGCACTCCTAATACTCCATCTGGAGGGGCCCTTTTACCGCCAGACTTTTTTGAACAGTTACAAACAGCAGTGTCTGTGGCCTTCAGTGCTTTACCTCGCCCTGCTAAGCGCCAGCAAAAGGTGAAATATTGCTATCCTTCCCAGGGGTCATCTACTAGCTTATTGGATTTATCTGATACAAGATTATCCATTGATGAAGACACCTCTGATACTTCAGAGGATGCTCTTTCTGGGTCTGAATCTGCTGTCTCTAAGCCTCCAGCTGCGGAGGAACCAGACTTTAGATTTAGGATTGAACATTTACTTTTTCTGCTAAAGGAAGTTTACTTTAGAGGTCCCAGAAACTAAATTGCCTGAGGAACCTTGTATTCCTAAATTAGATAAGGTCTACGAGGACAAGGTTGTACCACACTTTCCCGGTTCCCGTAAAGATGGCAAACATTATTAAGAATGAATCGGAAAAACTTGGTTTTTCATTTTCTCCTCCTCCTCCGTCCTTTAAAAAATTATTCCCAGTTCTGGACTCTCAATTGGATTTGTGGGGTTCCATCCCTATGGTGGGTGGCACTATCTCCATGCTTGCTAAGCGCACTACTATCCCGCTTGAGGATAGTTCGTTGTTTAAGGAGCCCATGGATAAGAAGTTAGAAACTCAGTTAAGATGTTTCAGCATACAGGATATTTGTTTCAACCGGCAGCTGCTGTGCTAGCATGTAGGGCACTCTGACTGAAGTCTTGGTCTGCTGACATGACTTTGAAATCTAGACTTCATTCCCTCCCATTATAGGGAAAAATTATTTTTGGTCCAGGCCTGGACTCAATCATCTCCACTGTTACTGGATGCAAAGGTGCCTTTTTACCGCAGGATAAGAAGAGCAAACCTAAGGGACAAGGTCCTAATTTTCGTTCCTTTCGTTCAGATAAATCCCAACGCCAGCAGCCCTCCGCAAAGCCTGAGCAGTCCAAGGGATTTTGGAATAAATCTAAGCAGAACAAGAAGCCCGCCGAGTCAAAGTCAGCATGAAGGAGCGGCCCCTGATCCGGTTTTGGATCTTGTAGGGGGCATACTGTCACTCTTTTTGGAAGCTTGGTTTGGGGACTTACAAGACCCGTGGGTTTTGGAGGTCATTGTTCAGGGATACTGGATAGGTTTTCAGTCTCATCCACCCAGGGGCAGATTCCTCTTGCCAAACCTATCTTCAAGGCCAGAAAAGTGAGATGCCTTTCTAGAGTGCGTGAGGGATCTCTCCTCCCTGGGAGTCATTGTACCGGTACCTCTAGCAGAAATAGGTCTGGGATACTACTCCAATCTTTTTGTGGTCCCAAAAATTAGCGAACATTTCGTCCGATTCTGGACGTAAAGTGTTTAAACAAATTCCTATCTGTCCCCTCGTTCAAGATGGAGACAATAAGGTCCATTCTTCCCTTAGTTCAGGAAGGACAGTTCATGACCATGATAGACCTGAAGAATGCTTACCTTCACATTCCAATACACAAGGGACACTTCAAGTTCCTAAGATTTACATTCCTGGACCAGAACTTCCAGTTTATTGCACTTCCGTTTGGTCTAGCTACTGCTCCAAGAGTCTTTACGATGGGGCTCTACTCGCAGTGGCCAGAACCAAAGGTATAGCAGTAACACCATACTTAGACGATATTCTGGTTCAGGCACCATCCTGTCGTCTGGCAGAGGACCATTTGAAAGCCCTTCTATCTCTTTTTTAATCTCATGGATGGAAGATAAGCTTAGAGAAGAGTTCTCTTGTTCCCAGTCCCAGGGTGGAATTCCTGGGTACTATAATAGAGGTCATTGGTCTCATGGTATCCTACATGGATGTAATTCCTTTTGCCAGATTCCATCTCAGACCACTTCAGCTGTGCATGCTGAGACAGTAAAACGACAATCATTCAGATCTGTCTCAACAGATTTCTATGGATTACCGGTCGAGAGAATCGCTCTCTTGGTGGCTCTGTCCAGATCACCTGTCCCAAGGGACATGCTTTTTAAGACCATCCTGGGAGATTGGGACTACGGACACAAGTCTCACAGGATGGGGAGCTGTTTGGGGTGCCAGGAAGGCAGAGGGCCTGTGGACTCGAGGAGTCTCTCCTCCCGATCAACATTTTAGAACTTCAAGCAAACTTCAATGCTCTGAAGGCGTGGCCTCTTCTGGGTTTGTCCCAGTTTATCAGATTCCAATCAGACATTACCTCGGCTTACATCAACCATCAGGGGGGAATGAGGAGCTCCCTAGCAATGAGGGAAGTATCTCGGATTCTGGAATGGGCGGAGGCCCACAACTGCTCACTATCAGCGTTCCACATTCCGGGTGTGGACAACTGGGAAGCGTATTTCCTCAGCAGACACTACTTTCATATGGGGGAATGGTCTCTCCATCCCAAGGTGTTTGCGGAGATTTGCAACAGATAGGGGACGCCGGAGATAGATCTCATGGCGCCCTCGGCTCATTTCCAAGTCGTGGTCCAGGGACCCTCAAGCGGAGCTAATAGATGCATTAGCAGTGCCTTGGAGGTTCAATCTGATTTACATTTTTCCACCTGTACCACTTCTCCCTCGTGTAGTGGCTTGCATCAAGCAGGAGCAAACATCAGTGATTCTAATTGCTCCATCGTGGCCGCAAAGGATGTGATTTGCGGACCTAGTGGGGATGTCCTCATCTCCTCCATGGAGGTTACCTTGTCGCAGGGATCTGCTGGAGCAAGGTCCTTTTGTTCAACAAAATCTAGATTCTCTGAGGCTAACTGCGTGGAGATTGAACGCTTAGTCCTGGCCAAGAGGAATTTCTCTGAGAGTGTTATTGATACTCTCATTCAAGCTCGTAAGCCGGTGACTCGTCGCATCTCCCATAAGGTGTGGAGGACCAACTTATTCTGGTGTGAAGAATGGGGATTTCCCTGGCATAAGGTCAGGGTTTCCAGGATTCTTTTCTTTTCTCCAGGATGATCTGGAGAAGGGCCTTTCTGCTAGCTCCCTTAAAGGGACACTGTACCCAAAATTTTTATTTTGTGATTCAGATAGAGCATGAAATTTTAAGCAACTTTCTAATTTACTCCTATTATCACATTTTCTTCATTCTCTTGGTATCTTTATTTGAAATGCAAGAATGTTAGTTTAGATGCCGGCCCATTTTTGGTGAACAACCTGGGTTGTCCTTGCTGATTGGTGGATAAATTCATCCACCAATAAAAAAGTGCTGTCCAGAGTACTGAAACCAAAAAAAAGCTTAGATGCCTTCTTTTTCAAATGATGATAGCAAGAGAACGAAGAAAAATTGATAATAGGAGTAAATTAGTTGCTTAAAATTGCATGCTCTTTCTGAATTACAAAAGAAAAAAATTGGGTTCAGTGTCCCTTTAAGGGACAGATTTTGGCCCTATCCGTCTTACTGCACAAGAGGCTCGCTGAGCTTCCAGATGTCCAGTCTTGTGTTCAGGCTCTGTCTAGAATCAGGCCTGTGTTGAGACCTAGCACTCCTCCTTGGAGTTTAAATCTTGTTCTTAAAGTTTTGCAGAGGGCTCCTTTTGAGCCTATGCATGTAGTTGACATTAAATTTCTGTCTTGGATGGTTCTTTTTCTACTGGCTATTGCTTCGATGCACAGAGTATCTGAAATGGCTGCCTTGCAATGTGAGCCCCCTTACCTAGTTTTCCATGCTGATAAGGCTGTTCTTTGTACTTTGTTAGGTTTTCCTACTAAGGTTGTTTGAGATCGCAACATCAATCAGGAGATTGTGTTTACTTCCTTGTGTCCTAATCCTCCTCCTTTGAAGGAGCAGTTACTTCATAATTTGGATGTGGTTCGGGCCTTGAAGTTCTATCTTCAGGCTATGAAGTAGTTTAGACAGATTTCTTCTTTGTTTGTTGTCTATTCTGGGAAGTGTAAAGGGCAGAAAGCCTCGTCCTTGTCTTTCTGATTGAGGAGCATTATTCGGTTAGCTTATGAGACAACGGGACACAAGCCTCCTCAGAGAATTAAGGCTCATTCAACCAGAGCAGTGGCTTCCTCTTTGGCCTTCAAGAATGAGGACTCTATGGATCATATTTGTAGGGCGGCTTCCTGGTCCTCCTTACATACATACCTTTTTCAAAATTTTACAAGTTTGACTTTTTTGCTTCGGCTGAAGCAGCTTTTGGGAGAAAGGTTTTGCAGGCTGTGGTGCCCTCAAAATAGGGTCCATCTCTCTTTTTACCCTCCCGTTTCAGTGTGTCCTCTAGAGCTTGGGTATGTGTTTCCCACAAGTAAGGAATAAAGCAGTAGACTCTCCTCATATTAAGAAGGAAAACCTAAATTATTCTTACCAGATCATTTGCTTTCCTTCTGTATGAGGAGAGTCCATGGCCCCCGCCCGTATTCTCCGTTGGGCGCACCTAAATTTTAGTTTTTGTTCTTCTGTTACCATTTGTACCCTGATATCTCTCCTACTGTTCTTTGTTCCCTTAGCAGAATGACTGGGATATGAGGGAAGTGGGGGGAGTATTTAAGCCTCTGGCTGGGGTGTCTCTGCCGCCTCCTGGTGACCAGGATCTGTATTTCCCACAAGTAAGGAATGAAGCCGTGGACTCTCCTCATACAGAAGGAGAGGAAATAATCTGGTAAGCATAATTTATGTTTTTGCTTATGAGTCTGCTAGTCAGCTGCCTCCTGAGAGAATTACAGCTCATTCTACAAGGGCTGTCTCCTCCTCTTGGGTTTTCAAGAAGAGACTTCTGTGGATTGGTTTTGCGGGGCTGCACCTTGGTCCCCTCTGCATATTTTTTTCAAATTGTATCCTTTTTCCACGGCTGAGGTTTCTTTTGGGAGATTGGTTCTTCAAGTAGGGGTGCTTCTGATTTGTTTTCCCTCCCTATTCATTCTGTGTCTAGCTTGGGTATTGGTTTCCACTAGTAATTGAATGATTTTGTGGACTCTCCATATATTAGGAAAGAAATCAAAATGTATGCTTACCTGGTAAATGTATTTCTTTCCGGATATGTAGAGTCCACGACCCCACCCTTTATTAAGACCGTTATTTTTTACTAAATCTCAGGCACCTCTACACCTTTGTGTTATTCCTTGTTCCATTTCCCTTTGGTTGAATGACTGGGGATTAAGGGTAGGGGAGTGACATTTAACAGCTTTGCTGTGGTGCTCTTTGCCGCCTCCTGCTGGTCAGGAGTTATATTCCCACTAGTAATTGAATGACGTTATGGACTCTCCATATCCGGAAAAAAATACATTTATCAGGTAAGCATACATTTTGTTTCTTCCCCATTCTGATGCTCGGTTTGAAGTTCAGCAAGTCGTCTTCACTGTGTCTAGATGCCTAAATGTTGAGTTGCAATGTGATTGACTGATGAGCATTTTGTGTTACCAAGCAATTGAACAGGTATACCTAATAAAGTGGCCGGTGAGTGTGTATGTATATATGTGATGTGGTAAGAGCTTCAAAATGTTATCTGCAAGCTATCAAAGATTTTAGACCACTAATTGGGTTATTCATTTCTCATTTTATAGTAAAGGCCAGAAGGCCTCAGCTGTTAGCTTAGCATCATGGCTGAAACTTCTGATTCACAAGATTTTCTTGGAGGCAGGTTAGTCTTCTCCAAAACGGATTACAGCCCACTCTACCAGATCTGTTTCTACTTCCTGGGCTTTTAAAAATAAGGCTTCAATTGAGCAAATGTACAAGGCAACAACATGGTCATCCTTACATAATTTCATTACATTTCTTCTATTTTTATGTTTCTTTCATGTAATTAACAAGAGTCCATGAGCTAGTGACGTATGGGATATACATTCCTACCAGGAGGGGCAAAGTTTCCCAAACCTTAAAATGCCTATAAATACACCCCTCACCACACCCACAAATCAGTTTTACAAACTTTGCCTCCAAGGGAGGTGGTGAAGTAAGTTTGTGCTAGATTCTACGTTGATATGCGCTCCGCAGCAAGTTGGAGCCCGGTTTTCCTCTCAGCGTGCAGTGAATGTCAGAGGGATGTGAAGAGAGTATTGCCTATTGAATGCAGTGATCTCCTTCTACGGGATCTATTTCATAAGGTTCTCTGTTATCGGTCGTAGAGATTCATCTCTTACCTCCCTTTTCAGATCGACGATATACTCTTATATTTACCATTTCCTCTACTGATTCTCGTTTCAGTACTGGTTTGGCTTTCTACAAACATGTAGATGAGTGTCCTGGGGTAAGTAAGTCTTATTTTCTGTGACACTCTAAGCTATGGTTGGGCACTTTATTTATAAAGTTCTAAATATATGTATTCAAACATTTATTTGCCTTGACTCAGAATGTTCAACTTTCCTTATTTCCAGACAGTCAGTTTCATATTTGGGATTATGCTTTAAATTATCATATTTTTTCTTACCTCAAAAATTTGACTTTTTTCCCTGTGGGCTGTTAGGCTCGCGGGGGCTGAAAATGCTTCATTTTATTGCGTCATTCTTGGCGCGCACTTTTTTGGCGCAAAAATTCTTTTCCGTTTCCGGCGTCATACGTGTCGCCGGAAGTTGCGTCATTTTTGACGTTATTTTGCGCCAAAAATGTCGGCGTTCCGGATGTGGCGTCATTTTTGGCGCCAAAAGCATTTAGGCGCCAAATAATGTGGGCGTCTTATTTGGCGCCAAAAAATATGGGCGTCGCTTTTGTCTCCACATTATTTCAGTCTCATTTTTCATTTGCTTCTGGTTGCTAGAAGCTTGATGTTTGGCATTTTTTTCCCATTCCTGAAACTGTCTTATAAGGAATTTGATCTATTTTGCTTTATATGTTGTTTTTTCTCTTACATATTGCAAGATGTCTCACGTTGCATCTGAGCCAGAAGATACTACAGGAAAACCACTGCCTGCTGGATCTACCAAAGCTAAGTGTATCTGCTGTAAACTTTTGGTAGCTATTCCTCCAGCTGTTGTTTGTAATAATTGTCATGACAAACTTGTTAAAGCAGATAATATTTCCTTTAGTGATGTACCATTGCCTGTTGCAGTTCCCTCAACATCTAAGGTGCAGAATGTTCCTGATAACATAAGAGATTTTGTTTCTGAATCCATAAAGAAGGCTTTGTCTGTTATTTCTCCTTCTAGTAAACGTAAAAAGTCTTTTAAATCTTCTCTCTCTACAGATGAATTTTTAAATGAACACCATCATTCTGATTCTTTGGACTCTTCTGGTTCAGAGGATTCTATCTCAGAGATTGATGCTGATAAATCTTCATATTTATTTAAGATGGAATTTATTCGCTCTTTACTTAAAGAAGTACTAATTGCTTTAGAAATAGAGGATTCTAGTCCTCTTGATACTAATTCTATACGTTTGGATAAGGTTTTTAAAGCTCCTGCGGTTATTCCAGAAGTCTTTCCTGTTCCTAATGCTATTTCTGCAGTAATTTCTAAGGAATGGGATAAATTGGGTAATTCATTTACTCCTTCTAAACGTTTTAAGCAATTATATCCTGTTCCGCCTGACAGGTTAGAATTTTGGGACAAAATCCCTAAAGTTGATGGGGCTATTTCTACCCTTGCTAAACGTACTACCATTCCTACGTCAGATGGTACCTCGTTTAAGGATCCTTTAGATAGAAAAATTGAATCTTTTCTAAGAAAAGCTTATCTATGTTCAGGTAATCTTCTTAGACCTGCTATATCATTGGCTGATGTTGCTGCAGCTTCAACTTTTTGGTTGGAAACTCTAGCGCAACAAGTAACAAATCGTGATTCTCATGATATTATTATTCTTCTCCAGCATGCTAATAATTTCATCTGTGATGCCATTTTTGATATTATTAGAGTTGATGTTAGGTTTATGTCTCTGGCTATCTTAGCCAGAAGAGCTTTATGGCTTAAGACCTGGAATGCTGATATGGCTTCTAAATCAACTCTACTTTCCATTTCTTTCCAGGGAAACAAATTATTTGGTTCTCAGTTGGATTCTATTATTTCAACTGTTACTGGTGGGAAAGGAACTTTTTTACCACAGGATAAAAAATCTAAAGGTAAAAACAGGGCTAACAATCGTTTTCGTTCCTTTCGTTTCAACAAAGAACAAAAGCCTGATCCTTCGTCCTCAGGAGCAGTTTCAGTTTGGAAACCATCTCCAGTCTGGAATAAATCCAAGCCTGCTAGAAAGGCAAAGCCTGCTTCTAAGTTCACATGAAGGTACGGCCCTCATTCCAGTTCAGCTGGTAGGGGGCAGGTTACGTTTTTTCAAAGAAATTTGGATCAATTCTGTTCACAATCTTTGGATTCAGAACATTGTTTCAGAAGGGTACAGAATTGGTTTCAAGATGAGACCTCCTGCAAAGAGATTTTTTCTTTCCCATGTCCCAGTAAATCCAGTGAAAGCTCAAGCATTTCTGAATTGTGTTTCAGATCTAGAGTTGGCTGGAGTAATTATGCCAGTTCCAGTTCCGGAACAGGGGATGGGGTTTTATTCAAATCTCTTCATTGTACCAAAGAAGGAGAATTCCTTCAGACCAGTTCTGGATCTAAAATTATTGAATCGTTATGTAAGGATACCAACGTTCAAGATGGTAACTGTAAGGACTATATTGCCTTTTGTTTAGCAAGGGAATTATATGTCCACAATAGATTTACAGGATGCATATCTGCATATTCCGATTCATCCAGATCATTATCAGTTCCTGAGATTCTCTTTTCTAGACAAGCATTACCAATTTGTGGCTCTACCGTTTGGCCTTGCTACAGCTCCAAGAATTTTCACAAAGATTCTCGGTGCCCTTCTGTTTGTAATCAGAGAACAGGGTATTGTGGTATTTCCTTATTTGGACGATATCTTGGTACTTGCTCAGTCTTTACATTTAGCAGAGTCTCATACGAATCGACTTGTGTTGTTTCTTCAAGATCATGGTTGGAGGATCAATTTACCAAAAAGTTCTTTGATTCCTCAAACAAGGGTAACCTTTCTGGGTTTCCAGATAGATTCAGTGTCCATGACTCTGTCTTTAACAGACAAGAGACGTCTAAAATTGATTACAGCCTGTCGAAACCTTCAGTCTCAATCATTCCCTTCGGTAGCCTTATGCATGGAAATTCTAGGTCTTATGACTGCTGCATCGGACGCGATCCCCTTTGCTCGTTTTCACATGCGACCTCTTCAGCTCTGTATGCTGAACCAATGGTGCAGGGATTACACAAAGATATATCAATTAATATCTTTAAAACCGATTGTTCGGCACTCTCTAACGTGGTGGACAGATCACCTTCGTTTAATTCAGGGGGCTTCTTTTGTTCTTCCGACCTGGACTGTAATTTCAACAGATGCAAGTCTCACAGGTTGGGGAGCTGTGTGGGGATCTCTGACGGCACAAGGAGTTTGGGAATCTCAGGAGGTGAGATTACCGATCAATATCTTGGAACTCCGTGCAGTTTTCAGAGCTCTTCAGTTTTGGCCTCTTCTGAAGAGAGAATCGTTCATTTGTTTTCAGACAGACAATGTCACAACTGTGGCATACATCAATCATCAAGGAGGGACTCACAGTCCTCTGGCTATGAAAGAAGTATCTCGAATTTTGGTTTGGGCAGAATCCAGCTCCTGTCTAATCTCTGCGGTTCATATCCCAGGTGTAGACAATTGGGAAGCGGATTATCTCAGTCGCCAAACGTTGCATCCGGGCGAATGGTCTCTTCACCCAGAGGTATTTCTTCAGATTGTTCAGATGTGGGGGCTCCCAGAGATAGATCTGATGGCCTCTCATCTAAACAAGAAACTTCCCAGGTATCTGTCCAGATCCCGGGATCCTCAGGCGGAGGCAGTGGATGCATTATCACTTCCTTGGAAGTATCATCCTGCCTATATCTTTCCGCCTCTAGTTCTTCTTCCAAGAGTAATCTCCAAGATTCTGAGGGAATGCTCGTTTGTTCTGCTAATAGCTCCGGCATGGCCTCACAGGTTTTGGTATGCGGATCTTGTCCGGATGGCATCTTGCCAACCATGGACTCTTCCGTTAAGACCAGACCTTCTGTCACAAGGTCCTTTTTTCCATCCGGATCTGAAATCCTTAAATTTAAAGGTATGGAGATTGAACGCTTGATTCTTGGTCATAGAGGTTTCTCTGACTCCGTGATTAATACTATGTTACAGGCTCGTAAATCTGTATCTCGAGAGATATATTATAGAGTCTGGAAGACTTATATTTCTTGGTGTCTTTCTCATCATTTTTCTTGGCATTCTTTTAGAATACCGAGAATTTTACAGTTTCTTCAGGATGGTTTAGATAAGGGTTTGTCCGCAAGTTCTTTGAAAGGACAAATCTCCGCTCTTTCTGTTCTTTTTCACAGAAAGATTGCTATTCTTCCTGATATTCATTGTTTTGTACAAGCTTTGGTTCGTATAAAACCTGTCATTAAGTCAATTTCTCCTCCTTGGAGTTTGAATTTGGTTCTGGGAGCTCTTCAAGCTCCTCCGTTTGAACCTATGCATTCATTGGACATTAAATTACTTTCTTGGAAAGTTTTGTTCCTTTTGGCCATCTCTTCTGCTAGAAGAGTTTCTGAATTATCTGCTCTTTCGTGTGAGTCTCCTTTTCTGATTTTTCATCAGGATAAGGCGGTGTTGCGAACTTCTTTTGAATTTTTACCTAAAGTTGTGAATTCCAACAACATTAGTAGAGAAATTGTGGTTCCTTCATTATGTCCTAATCCTAAGAATTCTAAGGAGAAATCATTGCATTCTTTGGATGTTGTTAGAGCTTTGAAATATTATGTTGAAGCTACGAAATCTTTCCGTAAGACTTCTAGTCTATTTGTTATCTTTTCCGGTTCTAGGAAAGGCCAGAAAGCTTCTGCCATTTCTTTGGCATCTTGGTTGAAATCTTTAATTCATCTTGCCTATGTTGAGTCGGGTAAAATTCCGCCTCAGAGAATTACAGCTCATTCTACTAGGTCAGTATCTACTTCCTGGGCGTTTAGGAATGAAGCTTCGGTTGACCAGATCTGCAAAGCAGCAACTTGGTCCTCTTTGCATACTTTTACTAAATTCTACCATTTTGATGTGTTTTCTTCTTCTGAAGCAGTTTTTGGTAGAAAAGTTCTTCAGGCAGCGGTTTCAGTTTGAATCTTCTGCTTATGTTTTTTGTTAAACTTTATTTTGGGTGTGGATTATTTTCAGCAGGAATTGGCTGTCTTTATTTTATCCCTCCCTCTCTAGTGACTCTTGTGTGGAAAGATCCACATCTTGGGTAGTCATTATCCCATACGTCACTAGCTCATGGACTCTTGTTAATTACATGAAAGAAAACATAATTTATGTAAGAACTTACCTGATAAATTCATTTCTTTCATATTAACAAGAGTCCATGAGGCCCACCCTTTTTTGTGGTGGTTATGATTTTTTTGTATAAAGCACAATTATTCCAATTCCTTATTTTATATGCTTCGCACTTTTTTTCTTATCACCCCACTTCTTGGCTATTCGTTAAACTGATTTGTGGGTGTGGTGAGGGGTGTATTTATAGGCATTTTAAGGTTTGGGAAACTTTGCCCCTCCTGGTAGGAATGTATATCCCATACGTCACTAGCTCATGGACTCTTGTTAATATGAAAGAAATGAATTTATCAGGTAAGTTCTTACATAAATTATGTTTTTTGCCTTTGCTGAAGCATCCTTTGGTAGGGAAGTTCTCCAGGCAGCAGTGTCTGGAAAATAAGTGCCTGCTTTTCAAATATTTTGTCCTGCCCTTAATTGTGGACTCCACTGCCTGGGTATTAGCTCCATGGCATTTCCGGATGTTGTTAGCTCCAAAAAAATTCAGTTTGCGTTGTGCGTCATACTTGGCGCCAAATAATTTCATTAAATGGATCTTGGGCTCTTACCACCTAATGAAGAAAGAAAAAAAAAATTATGCTTACCTGATGAATTCATTTCTTTCATTGTGGTGAAAGTCCACCAACCACGCCCAATCTCTTTATTTTAGAGACAGTCCCGTTTTGCACTTCTGTTGTACCTTCTTTGTCCTTTCCTACTATTCTTTACTTTAAAAACACAAAATTAAACGTTCAGTATTCAGATCGAACTTTCCAATTTCTGTTATCAAGTTTGCTTTATTGCTTTGGCATATCCTTTGTTGAAGAGTAAATTTAGGTAAACTAATAAGAGCTTAGGCGTGTGCATGTGTCTTTAGCATTCTATGGCATCAGTCATGGCCGGATTGTCCCGCCGGGATACTGGGAAAAATACCGGTGGACCGCCGGCTGGCAGAGACCACTCAGCTGCAGTGGAGAGCAGCAATTTGCCAGCCCAGCAAGCAAGCAAGCAAAGTTGTGTGAGGAAGGAGGAGCACAGTGGCAGGCAGCAGAGCTCACAAAGTTGTAATGCTGCTGTATGGATGTTTCTTCGAGAGGAGTTTTTCTGTGGAGATCTTTAGCGCGGCTCCCGGCTTGTGACCAAACCTGCAAAGGTACTTTTTCAATCCAATCTGGAATCTCATCAGTCGCAGTACATGCCATGTTTCCCATTGTGAGTGATTGTATTGCTTGATCAGATGGGGCTTGTAATAATCTCAGGAGCGCTTCCAGCCACAGATACTTTTGATCCAGGCACTATATTAGCTCCTCTCCCCCATGTGTTTATATTCTTCAGCGTTAGTGTTACTTCTTAGAGAATCGGTGTCTCTGTATTAAATGAAGAGGTAATTGCTGATAAACGTGTTTGCAGAACAAATTAATACCTGTGATCATAGTGCACAATGTGACAAATTCTCATCCAGAAGTGGCTGTATACCCCAGGCTTCCGGGAATGTGCAATTTCCACAAATTAATGATTAAATGAACTCCCCATAAAATGTTAATTAAAAAAAATATATATTTTCAATATTTTTCACCCTTGCTTTCCCTGAAATTAACTCTGATATTAAAGGGGGCGGAGTCCTTGGCCGGGAGGGGCGCGGTCTGGTGCTGGTCTTCTAACATTTCCAGGGCCGGTCTGGTTTGTAATTATGTATAACATTGCTATTAAGTGCTTCCAGATGGCTAAAGACCATGTGCACACTACTGAGCTCACCCAGACTACACTCTAACAAAGAAAATTAAGCACTATTGAGAATAGACATAAACTGGAAAGTTGTTTAAAAATTCATGCTATGTCTAAGTCATTTAAAGCAGGGGTCAGCAACCTTGGCCCCAGATTTTTTGGAACTACATTTCCCATGATGCTCAGACAGCCTAAAGAGTGTTTTAGTCATGGGAAATGTAGTTCCAATATCTGGGGGCCCAAGGTTGCTGACCCCTGTTTTAAAGGGACATGAAACCCAAATGTTTTCTTTCATAATTCATACAGATTTAAAACAACTTTCCAATTTACTTCTATTTATCATATTTTCTTCATTCTCTTGGTGTCCTTTGTTGAAGCAGCATTAATTTACTCTCACTATAATATATTATTACTTTAAGCTGTCTGTGACCATCCTGTTAAGTCTTTGCATACTGTTTGGCATAAACTATAATGGGCTGATTAGTCATAAATATTTTTTTATGGAAATCACTATTTTGTATTTAACCCAAATATTAACCCTTGTTATGAAAACTTTATTTTCCTCTAGTGAAACAAGCAAATCTACTTTTCTTTCATGTAATTAGCAAGAGTCCATGAGCTAGTGACGTATGGGATATACATTCCTACCAGGAGGGGCAAAGTTTCCCAAACCTTAAAATGCCTATAAATACACCCCTCACCACACCCACAAATCGGTTTTTACAAACTTTGCCTCCCATGGAGGTGGTGAAGTAAGTTTGTGCTAGATTCTACGTTGATATGCGCTCCGCAGCAGGTTGGAGCCCGGTTTTCCTCTCAGCGTGCAGTGAATGTCAGAGGGATGTGAAGAGAGTATTGCCTATTTGAATTCAATGATCTCCTTCTACGGGGTCTATTTCATAGGTTCTCTGTTATCGGTCGTAGAGATTCATCTCTTACCTCCCTTTTCAGATCGACAATATACTCTTATATATATACCATTACCTCTACTGATTCTCGTTTCAGTACTGGTTTGGCTTTCTACTACATGTAGATGAGTGTCCTGGGGTAAGTAAGTCTTATTTTCTGTGACACTCTAAGCTATGGTTGGGCACTTTTATATAAAGTTCTAAATATATGTATTCAAACATTTATTTGCCTTGACTCAGGATGTTCAATATTCCTTATTTCAGACAGTCAATTTCATTATTTGGGATAATGCATTTGAATAATAAAAATTTTTCTTACCTTAAATTTGACTTTTTCCTGTGGGCTGTTAGGCTCGCGAGGGCTGAAAATGCTTCATTTTATTGCGTCATTCTTGGCGCGGATTTTTTTGGCGCAAAAAAATTTCTTTGTCATTTCCTGCGTCGTACTTGTCGCCAGAAGTTGTTTGTGATTGCGTCATTTTTTTGACGTTTTACGCCAAAAATGTCGGCGGCGTCGGATGTGGAGTCATTCTTGGCGCCAAAAGCATTTAGGCGCCTAATAATGTGGGCGTCTTTTTTGGCGCTGAAACTGTCATTTAAGGAATTTGATAGATTTTGCTTTATATGTTGTTTTTTCTATTACATATTGCAAGATGTCTCAGATTGACCCTGGATCAGAAGCTACTTCTGGAAAAACGCTTGACTGAGTTCAGTCCTACCAAAGCCAAGTTCATTTATTTTAAATGTTATGAATGTTTATCTTTAGCTATGGTTTGTAATAGGTTATCATGATAAACTTTTACATGCAGAATCCATTAGTATTTATGCTTTATATATTTCCATTCTTTTTACATCTTATGTACAAGAAATATTTAGAAGATTTTTAAGAAATATTTTTCTGATTCTATTTTAAAGGCTTTGTCTGACTTTGTGCCTTCTAATAAAATTTTTAGGTCTTTTTCAAACCTTCTTTAATTATTGAAGTTTCAAATGACCAACAACATACTGATTTATCCTTCTCTGATGATGTTTTTTTTCTCATTCAGAATTTTCTTCATCAGATATTGACACTAACAAATCTACTTTTTTATTAAAGTACATTTGTTCTTTGTTGAAAAGATGTTGATTATTTTACATTAAGGTAACTAGTTCTTTTTCAAGACTAGCTAAAACTATTTCTGCTTATTTATTCTTCTGTGTTTTCAGAGTTTTTTTTCCAATTCCTTATACTAGGGAATGGAATAGGCTGAGAATTTTCTTTTATTCCTTCTTCAAAGGTTTTAAACTATTACTCTTTGCCGGCAGTTTAATTCAATTTGGAGGGTTCTCCAATTTATTGGGGCTATCTCTACTCCTACTAATTATGCTATTGTTTCTATAGCAAAATAGTATTTATTTTCCTTTAGATGGTTGTATCTTATTTATGGAAAATTATTTAGTTTCAGGTACTTTTCTTGGACCTATGATTTATTTGGATGTTGCAATTGCTTCATTTTTTTCTGTTTACTTTAAGTTCAAGTATCAGATTATGATTTATTTTAGCATTGTTAAAGGGACAAAATTTACTAGACTAGGTGCTGTTGCATTTGTCTTGTTGTTTTGCATTTATTGATTATGCAAGTCCACTGTATTGTCTGGTCCTTTAACTGGACTATCATGCTAATAAATTCATTTGTGTCTTCATTTTATTGAATATTTTCGCAAATGAGGTTTAATCTATGTCTTTAGCTGTTTGAGCTAGAAGAATTTTGTGATTTCTAAAAATCCTTATTTCTTTTGTTCTAAGATAATCAATTATTTGTTTTATAATTGGATTCAATTCTTAACTGTTACTCTGGGCTTCAAGATTGAATTCTAAGACTAAAACTTTAAGCTTATACTAGTTTGGTTGTTCTTATTATGGAATGAATTCCTGAATTCTTTCCCAAGTAACATGTTTTTAATTGGAAATTTTTTCCGTTCGAAATCAGCTTCCTTAAATTGCGATGTATGTGCCGTATTCCAGCTTGGCTGGCAAAGGGCAGGTTAAGACTTTTTTGAAATTTATTTGGTTCTATTCGGTCCAAATTTCTTTGATTTTATTCCAGTAAGGCTAACACTTTCTTTAAGTGTGTTAAGGTCCTATTTATTTTGGGTACTGTTGAAGCATGGCTGGTCACCCGTGGGGTTCAAGCGCTGCTCAGACCTGGAATCTTCTGGGGTATTTCTTCCAGTTCCATTTTTAGGAACTGGGTTTTGGAGTTTTTATTCAAACTATTCTGCCTTTTTTTGGTCAGTGATAGCATTATTTGTTTTCTTTAGATACAATAAATGCATATTTTTTCTGTATTCATTCAGATTATTTTCTGAGGATGCGGAATCTCATATGATTCACTTTGTTCTTCAGGACATAGTTAGAGGATCTTTTTTCAAAAGCTCTTGATTCCTCTCACAAGGGTCACCTTTTTTTGGGTTTCCAGATAGTTTGTGTCACTGTCTTTGTCTCTATCAGACAAGGGACAATTTTATTGCGTTCCGTCTGTCTGTACCTTTAGTCTCTATTATTTCCTTCAGTTGCTATATATGCATAGAAGTTTTAGGTCTTATGGCCACAGCATTGGATTCAATTCCCTTTGCTCATTTTCAATAGAAAGAACCTTTCCAGTCTTTTATGCTGAATTATGGTGCAGGGATTCTAGGATTTCGCATTTTAAATTTTCAAATCCTAATATTTATCTCTCTTGATTTGGTGGTTAAGATCACCATCATTTAGTTCTACAGGTCTCTTCGTTTCTTTCAACCTGGACCATGATCTCTACAGATGTGAGTCTTTTTGGTTGGGAGGCTGTCTGAGGATCTCTGTCAGCACAAGGGGTTTGAAAATCTCAGGAGGCGAGATTACCATTTGATATTTTAGAACTCCATGTTTTCTCAGAGTTTTTCAGTTAGTTTCTTTTTGAGGAAGAGACGTTTATTGTTTTTCAGACAATATCACAACTATGGTGTATGTCAATCATCAGGGTAGGACTATCAGTCCTTAGGCTGTGACAGAAGTGTCTCGGATATTAGCTTAGGCTAAATCCAGCTCCTATCTAAATTCTGTGGTTTTTTTCCCAGGTATAGATATTTGGGAAGCGGATTATCTCTTAATCAAGCTTTACATCCGGGAGAATGGTCTCTCATACCCAGATATGTTTTTCAATTTTTCAGATGTGAGCATTTCTAGAAATAGATCTGTTGGCATCTCATCTGAATAAAGAACTTCCCAGGGGCCTATTCAGGTCCGGGGATCCTCAGGCGGAAGTAATGTATGCATTGACATTTCTTTGGAAATGATCTTTTTGCCTATTTCTTTCCGCCTCTAGTTCTTCTGCCAAAGTGATTTCCAAAATTCTTATGGAGTATTTGTTTGTTATGCTGGTGGCTCCAGCATGGCCTCTCAGGTTTTGGTATGCGGATTTCATTCGGATGGCCAGTTGCCAACCTTGGACACTTCCGTTTAAACCAGACCTTCTTTCTCAAGGCCCATTTTTTCCATCAGGATCTCAAATCATTAAATTTGAAGGGATGGAGATTGAACGCTTGGTTTCAGGCTCGTAAATCTGTCTCTAGAAAGATTTTTTGAGTCTGGAAGACCTTCTTTTCTTGGCATTCTTTTAAAATTCATAGAATTTTATTATTTTTTTCAGGTTGGTTTGGATATGGTTTTGTCTGCAGTTCTTGTTGGGACAAATCTCTACTCTTTCTGTTCTTTTTTTCACAGAAAGATTGCTAATCATCCTGATATTCATTGTTTTGTTCAGGCTTTGGTCCGTATCAAGCCTGTCATTAATTCAATCTCTCCACTTTGGAGTCTCAATTTGGTGCTGAGGGCTTTACAGGCTCCTCCGTTTTGAAACTATGCATTTTCTGAACATTAAATTACTTTCTTGGAAAAGTATTGTTCCTTTTGGTTATTTCTTCTGCTAGAAGAATTTTTGAGTTATCTGCTCTTTTTTGTCAATATCTTTTTCTGATTTTTCATCAGGATAAGGCAGTGTTACTTCCTGATATTCATCATTTTTTTCAGGTTTTGATTCGTATCAAACCTGTCATTAAGCCAATTTCTCCTCCTTGGAGTCTTAATTGGGTTCTGAAGGTTTTTCAGGCTCTTCTATTTGAGCATATGCTTGCTCTGGACATTAATTACTTTCATGGAAAGTATTGTTCTTTTTGGACATCTCTTCAGCTAGAACAGCTTTTGAATTATCTGTTCTTTCTTGTGAATCTCTTTTTTTCTGATTTTTTTCATCAGGAAAAGGTGGTTTTTGCTGTCCTCATTTCAATTCTTACCTAAAGTTGTAAATTCTAACAAACATTAGGGAGGAATTATTCTTTTCCTAAGACTTCTTTGGTGAGATTCTTACTTTCTATGTTGAAGCTATTCAGATTTCAGATAGACTTCTAGTCTATTTTTTTATCTTTTCTGGTTTTAGGAAGGTCAAAAAGCTTCTGCCATTTATTTGGCATCTTGCTTAAACTTTTGATTCATCATGCTTATTTGGAGTCGGGTGGATTCCCGCCTCGGAGGATTACGGCTCATTCTACTAGGTAAGTTTCTACTTCCTGGGCTTTTTAAAGAATGAAGCTTCTGTTGATCAGATTTGCAAAGCAATGACTTGGTCTTCTTTGCATACTTTTACTATGTTCTACCATTTTGATGTTTTCTCTTCTTTAGAAGCAGTTTTGGTAGAATGGTACTTCAGGCAGCTGTCTCAGTTTGATTCTTCTGCTTATAATTTCAGTTTTTTTCATTATAAAACTTGAAACTTTTTTGTTTTGGGTAGTGGATTCATTTTTCAGCGGAATTGGCTGTCTTTATTTTTATCCCTCCCTCTCTAGTGACTCTTGCGTGGAAGTTCCACATCTTGGGTATTTATTATCCCATAGGTCACTAGCTCATGGACTCTTGCTAATTACATGAAAGAAAACATAATTTATGTAAGAACTTACCTGATAAATTCATTTCTTTCATATTAGCAAGAGTCCATGAGGCCCACCCTTTTTTGTGGTGGTTATGATTTTTTTGTATAAAGCACAATTATTCCAATTCCTTATTTTTTTTATGCTTTCGCTCCTTTCTTATCACCCCACTTCTTGGCTATTCGTTAAACTGAATTGTGGGTGTGGTGAGGGGTGTATTTATAGGCATTTTAAGGTTTGGGAAACTTTGCCCCTCCTGGTAGGAATGTATATCCCATACGTCACTAGCTCATGGATTCTTGCTAATATGAAAGAAATGAATTTATCAGGTAAGTTCTTACATAAATTATGTTTTTCACCCATTGTGCAGCTTATGCATAAGATTCACATTTAGTCAGACAACTGAATTCATCTTCTTATATGAGATATATCACAAGGAACAGATGATCAGCTGTAACTTAGCTCTCTATATAGTGCAGTGCAGAAGCTTAGGTGCTGATTCATTGTCTGTTTTGTTGATGGGGCAGAATTCTGAACTTGATTATGAGTCAAACAGAAGTACTTTTTTCTGATAGAAAACACAATTTATTTCTAAAATAAAATTCTAAAGCTGAACATGCAAGTGCTTCAATAAATTATTCCTTTTGTGTTCATTTTTATTTTCTACTATTTCCAATGTGTTTTCTTTTTACAGCTGTGTAGTACATATATATATATATATATATATATATATATATATATATGCAAAATGAGTCAGTTGCACTCTCACAAACAATTTCTCCAAGGGCCAGGGTGCTAGAGTAGGTGATATGTAGTAGAATAGAAAACAGCACTCTCTGGACTTAAATTCAAACAGATAGTTTAATAGGTAACGTTTCGGGGAATGCTCTCCTTCATCAGACCAACAACATACAAGTGAAGCCAACATTTAAACATACATAGACCCCTCCCCCTTGTGAAAAACCGCCAAAAATGGTTGTCATAGCAACCAGCCTTCCAGTGTATAGTAAATACAAAAAGTCAAACAACATATACATCACTGAACCCCAAAACTAAATAATCCTTATAGCTGGGCAGTTATAAATAGTTGAGCTAAACACATCCCTTTTCCAAGCCAATATTACTATATGGAACATAAGATAAACCATGGAGCATACCTGAGTAACAGGCTGTGTGGGCCTATTCAATGCAGCATAATCAGTAAATAATCATAGAGAATTGGCAGCACTATACAGAGTAATAGCGTAATCGAGAGATGGGTTACAAAACAGTGCATCAAACCCCATATTTCGATTGTCAAAAATAATACAGGCTCAATAAGCATACTACGTTATACAGCATTTGTACAAAAAGTTCATTGCAGTGTTCTCTGTCTACAGTACCTTCAGGGATCATATATGACGCGTATAACAGATGCCATAGTAATCCAAATGAACTGTATGCACCATCCTAATAACTATAAATCTCCATATGTGCAAATACTAAGTAGCGATAGTGGAGATTGCCATACCTAATCGCAACAGTAGCAAAGCTGAGACATCGCGTGAGGCAGAGAAGTAAGCCACTACAGAGTGTAGGGGTGGATCGCCCAGATGAGATACGCATGCGCACCTCTTTAATTATGAGGGATACGGTGAAGACTGTAACACTCTGTAGTGGCTTACTTCTCTGCCTCACACGAGCCGCAAGTTACATCGTAGACTGCAAGAACATATTCGAAACATTAAAAATGCAGGTAAAGACTTGGAAGAGGATAAGCCCTTGACTTCTGTGGCTCTACATTTTTTGCAATACCATCAATCTAATCCTTCAAGATTGAAATGCCAGGGAATGGAAAAAGTTTCCCTTGGCATTCGGGGGGGCAACTTGGAGCAAGCTTTGTTAAGATCAGAATGTAGGTGGATCTACTTGCTTGACTGTGTTGACCCAAAGGGACTTAACGAACAGAATAACTATGCATGTTTCTTATAATATAAAAATTCCTTATGAACAAATCTAGTACCATTATTTGACATAAACCTGAGGTGATTTTAAATTAAAGGGGTTTTCTGCCATGGCTACCCCTCTCCGTACTTTCAAACTCCATATTTATTTACCCTCGTTCTTCCCTCCTCAAACAGAGGTTCATTTTTTTCATCTTAACACAAATTATTTTCATTAGTATTTTCATGTTTATTCTTATGTTTTTTTTAAAGCACAGTTAATGTGGTGTAATTACACTCCGTAACCTAAGAAGGTGATTTTTAATATAAACTATTTTCACTCTTATCCATTCTTTGGCTATTTTCACACCCTATTGGGATTATGCAAAAAATACATTTCATTCACACATTATCACTATGCGGAACTTATATTTATTTCGTTATTAATGTTTACATTTCACCATATCTGATTATTACCCCCGTATATATTTTTTTAATTAAAATTTGTATTATTATGTCTTTAATATTCAGGGACCATAAAAGCCCCCTTATCACGCATCACAGCACTTTGACGTCCACATTTTTCCCACACACCTTTCATCTTAGTAATCACCAGCTTATTATAGGATTTTTTTCACATGATCACATTTTCACCCCACACAGGCAAACCGTTGCCACTCACTATCACCTTTTTAGAAATCCCTTCGAGTTTATATTGTCATCTGGTTCTGAGGTGCATACTATTAAAATAAAAATAAAAACATGCTTGATATAAATTCAGTATCTCCCATTTTTATTTATTTTCCCTTCCTCCCTTCCCCTTTTCTATTAGTGTCTTATATAGTAAGATGGGTATTTCCATTATGCATGTGAACGGAGGATCACCCTATGATAACCTTTGACTTAGTCACTGATTAGAATCACCTCTGTTGTTGTTATTTTTATAAGAGCATACATCATACGTGTATCTGTGACCTATAACAGCTTGCCCGTTTTTGTAATGTGCCTTACGATATGAATGCATATGAACGGAGGACCACCCTAAGATAACCTTTGACTTAGTCACTGATTAGTATCACCTCTGTTATTGTTATTTCCATAAGAGCATACATCATACGTGTATCTGTGACCAATAACAGCTTGCCGGTTTTTATAATGTGCCTTATGATAAATCTGTCAGTTACCTATGAATATTATATCCCTAGATCGATATGAGAACAGGGAACTGATCGGTTCAACTATGATTGCAAATCCTCCTTTTTGCTATATTGAGTGTACATTCGATCAGCTTGGATGTTAGATCCAGGGATTTACCCGATTATCAGTCTGTATTTCTTTCCAGTGTTGCTGTTTAACACTGTTTCCATGGAAACGTCCTTACACGTCACTGAACTGATCATTCGATTGGTCAGCCGCGCCCCCCAGCAGAACCAATGAGCTAGTACTATTCACTTCTCCTATCACCGCTGAGGGAGTACCATGACGTAACGAATAATTCAGCCTATAAATGTCTGCATTAGAGCCGGCCGCCCCACCTTTGATAAAGCTCTTTTGCGAAACATGTTAGGGGGAGTTGGGACGCTTAGGTCCCTCTCCGGTTGTGTGTTTTAAATTGCTGTAACGGCCCTCGTGGGTCTACCTATAGTTCCGTAAACTTATTTTGACTTGTTACTATTAGGTAGTCCCTCTAAATACAATTTAGTTCAGCTCTGGTATCTTTGGTACTTGCTATTTTGTAATATTTCCTGTCAATGACAGGACGGTATAATAGGTAATATTATCTTTAATCTTGTTTGGTAAAAATCTCGCAGCCATTACTCCTTTGGGAGTACCATTAGAAACTTTATTTGCTAACTATAAGGTG
>NW_026510861.1:2500-5000 GCF_027579735.1 Bombina bombina | reverse complement strand
TCTCTGATATCACTGGGGGTAAGGGCCATGCCCTTCCTCAGGATCGGCCTTTCAAGGCAAAAAATAGACCTAATTTTCGTCCCTTTCGTAAAAACGGACCAGCCCAAGGTGCTACGTCCTCTAAGCAAGAAGGTAATACTTCTCAGGCCAAGCCAGCTTGGAGACCAATGCAAGGCTGGAACAAGGGAAAGCAGGCAAAGAAACCTGCCACTGCTACCAAGACAGCATGAAATATCGGCCCCCGATCCGGGACCGGATCTGGTGGGGGGCAGACTCTCTCTCTTCGCTCAGGCTTGGGCAAGAGATGTTCTGGATCCTTGGGCGCTAGAAATAGTCTCCCAGGGTTATCTTCTGGAATTCAAGGGACTTCCCCCAAGGGGAAGGTTCCACAGGTCTCAGTTGTCTTCAGACCACATAAAAAGACAGGCGTTCTTACTTTGCGTAGAAGACCTGTTAAAAATGGGAGTGATTCATCCTGTTCCATTGAGAGAACAAGGGATGGGGTTCTACTCCAATCTGTTCATAGTTCCCAAAAAAGAGGGAACATTCAGACCAATCCTAGATCTCAAGATCTTAAACAAATTTCTCAAGGTCCCATCTTTCAAGATGGAAACCATTCGAACTATCCTTCCTTCCATCCAGGAAGGTCAATTCATGACCACGGTGGATTTTAAGGATGCGTATCTACACATTCCTATCCACAAGGAACATCATCGGTTCCTAAGGTTTGCATTCCTGGACAAACATTACCAGTTCGTGGCGCTTCCTTTCGGATTAGCCACTGCTCCAAGGATTTTCACAAAGGTACTAGGGTCCCTTCTAGCTGTGCTAAGACCAAGGGGCATTGCAGTAGTACCTTACCTGGACGACATTCTGATTCAAGCGTCGTCCCTCCCTCGAGCAAAGGCTCACACGGACATCGTCCTGGCCTTTCTCAGATCGCACGGCTGGAAAGTGAACGTGGAAAAGAGTTCTCTATCCCCGTCAACAAGGGTTCCCTTCTTGGGAACAATTATAGACTCCTCAGAAATGAGGATTTTTCTAACAGAGGCCAGAAAGACAAAGCTCCTGGACTCTTGTCGAATACTTCATTCCGTTCCTCTTCCTTCCGTAGCTCAGTGCATGGAAGTGATCGGGTTGATGGTAGCGGCAATGGACATAGTTCCTTTTGCGCGCATTCATCTAAGACCGTTACAACTGTGCATGCTCAGTCAGTGGAATGGGGACTATACAGACTTGTCTCCAAAGATACAAGTAAATCAGAGGACCAGAGACTCACTCCGTTGGTGGCTGTCCCTGGACAACCTGTCACGAGGGATGACATTCCACAGACCAGAGTGGGTCATTGTCACGACCGACGCCAGTCTGATGGGCTGGGGCGCGGTCTGGGGATCCCTGAAAGCTCAGGGTCTTTGGTCTCGGGAAGAATCTCTTCTACCGATAAATATTCTGGAACTGAGAGCGATATTCAATGCTCTCAAGGCTTGGCCTCAGCTAGCGAGGACCAAGTTCATACGGTTTCAATCAGACAACATGACGACTGTTGCGTATATCAACCATCAGGGGGGAACAAGGAGTTCCCTAGCGATGGAAGAAGTGACCAAGATCATTCTATGGGCGGAGTCTCACTCCTGCCACCTGTCTGCTATCCACATCCCGGGAGTGGAAAATTGGGAAGCGGATTTTCTGAGTCGTCAGACATTGCATCCGGGGGAGTGGGAACTCCATCCGGAAATCTTTGCCCAAGTCACTCAACTTTGGGGCATTCCAGACATAGATCTGATGGCCTCTCGTCAGAACTTCAAAGTTCCTTGCTACGGGTCCAGATCCAGGGATCCCAAGGCGGCTCTAGTGGATGCACTAGTAGCACCTTGGACCTTCAAACTAGCTTATGTGTTCCCGCCGTTTCCTCTCATCCCCAGGCTGGTAGCCAGGATCAATCAGGAGAGGGCGTCGGTGATCTTGATAGCTCCTGCGTGGCCACGCAGGACTTGGTATGCAGATCTGGTGAATATGTCATCGGCTCCACCTTGGAAGCTACCTTTGAGACGAGACCTTCTTGTTCAGGGTCCGTTCGAACATCCGAATCTGGTTTCACTCCAGCTGACTGCTTGGAGATTGAACGCTTGATTTTATCGAAGCGAGGTTTCTCAGATTCTGTTATCGATACTCTTGTTCAGGCCAGAAAGCCTGTAACTAGAAAGATTTACCATAAAATTTGGAAAAATATATCTGTTGGTGTGAATCTAAAGGATTCCCTTGGGACAAGGTTAAGATTCCTAGGATTCTATCCTTCCTTCAAGAAGGATTGGAAAAAGGATTATCGGCAAGTTCCCTGAAGGGACAGATTTCTGCCTTGTCGGTGTTACTTCACAAAAAACTGGCAGCTGTGCCAGATGTTCAAGCCTTTGTTCAGGCTCTGGTTAGAATCAAGCCTGTTTACAAACCTTTGACTCCTCCTTGGAGTCTCAATTTAGTTCTTTCAGTTCTTCAGGGGGTT
>NW_026510860.1:49417-110515 GCF_027579735.1 Bombina bombina | reverse complement strand
ATTGAATGCAATGGTTTTCCTCACGGGATCTATTTAATATGTTCTCTGTTATCGGTCGTAGAGATTCATCTCCTACCTCCCTTTTCAGATCGACAATATACTCTCATATTCCATTACCTCTACTGATAACTGTTTCAGCACTGATTTGGCTATCTGCTGTATGTGGATGGGTGTCTTTCGGTAAGTATGTTTTCATTACATAAGACACTCTCAGCTATGGTTTGGCACTTTATGTATTATTATAAAGTTCTAAATATATGTACAGGGAGTGCAGAATTATTAGGCAAGTTGTATTTTTGAGGATTAATTTTATTATTGAACAACAACCATGTTCTCAATGAACCCAAAAAACTCATTAATATCAAAGCTGAATAGTTTTGGAAGTAGTTTTTAGTTTGTTTTTAGTTATAGCTATTTTAGGGGGATATCTGTGTGTGCAGGTGACTATTGCTGTGCATAATTATTAGGCAACTTAACAAAAAACAAATATATACCCATTTTAATTATTTATTTTTACCAGTGAAACCAATATAACATCTCAACATTCACAAATATACATTTCTGACATTCAAAAACAAAACAAAAACAAATCAGTGACCAATATAGCCACCTTTCTTTGCAAGGACACTCAAAAGCCTGCCATCCATGGATTCTGTCAGTGTTTTGATCTGTTCACCATCAACATTGCGTGCAGCAGCAACCACAGCCTCCCAGACACTGTTCCGAGAGGTGTACTGTTTTCCCTCCTTGTAAATCTCACATTTGATGATGGACCACAGGTTCTCAATGGGGTTCAGATCAGGTGAACAAGGAGGCCATGTCATTAGATTTTCTTCTTTTATACCCTTTCTTGCCAGCCACGCTGTGGAGTACTTGGACGCGTGTGATGGAGCATTGTCCTGCATGAAAATCATGTTTTTCTTGAAGGATGCAGACTTCTTCCTGTACCACTGTGTTACGGTTACCCTTAGTCTCGCTGAGAGATGGACCGCTTAGTAGCCTGGATCCCTATTGCTAAAGAGGGGAGAAGCTGCTTTCCATAGTATTCTATATGAGTCTCGCAAATATAGAATAATCTCCCTTAGCTGCAGTACAGCTAGGATACCCTTCTGCCCACAAAAACGAGTCAACGCTGCGATTGAGGGTCAAACAAGAACTCAGGACTGGGATGCCCAGCCTGCTTTTTTATTAAGGTTACATGCACACAGGGCACTCCCAGGGGGAGAGGGGGGGAAGCACAAAATCCCCCATCACACATTTAGATAGAGAGCACTGTCCTTTGACAGGCCACAATAGGATTACAGTACTTAAGATAACAAGTTTACAAGTTCATCTTATCAATTAGCAGTCTGGCTCCAGAGGTGATTAGACAATAGTTTCTAAAAGCTGAAAAAAAAGAGTTAACTCTTTATGAAATGATACTTGTTACGGTTTTCTTGGAGCCCTTCTTAGGCGCTGGCTTGCTGGTTCAGGCATTGCTGCTGGGAAATAAGCTCTTCACAACAAAATAACTAATGCTTCTGTAACAGTGCTCCCTTTCTGTGGAACACTCTGGCAGACACGGTCTGACCCCTTTTCGGGGCAGACTAAGGCTGTCCAGACCACTGGTTATGCGGGGCTGAGGTCGGTTTGTCTGGACAACCCATCGGCGTTGCCATTCTGTTTCCCAGGTCTGTAAGTAATGGTGAAATTGAAGGGTTGCAACGATAAGCTCCAACGTAATAGCCTGCCGTTATCTCCAGAGACCCGGTTCAGCCACACCAACGGGTTATGGTCGGTGACCAGAGTGAACTCCTGACCATATAAATAGGGAGTCAATTTCTTTAATGCCCACACCAAAGCCAAACACTCCTTTTCGACCGCTGCATAGCTGACTTCGCGGGGCAGGAGCTTCCGGCTGATGTAGGCAACTGGATGCTCCCCTCCATCTTCGCCTACTTGGCTGAGGACGGCTCCCAGCCCGAACATGGAAGCATCTGTATGGACGATAAAACGTTTGTTAAGGGCTGGGGCCGCCAAGACAGGAGCGTTAATTAGAGCATTTTTGAGAGCCTGGAAAGCCGTTTCACAGTGGGGAGACCACAGGACCTGTCGAGGTAAGTTCTTTTTGGTCAAGTCAGTCAGGGGTTTGGCAAGTGTGCTGTAGTCTGGTACAAACCGTCTATAGTACCCTGCCGTGCCCAGGAAGGCTAGGACCTGAGTCTTAGTGATGGGGGTGGGCCAATTGGCGACAGCTTCTATTTTGGCCGGCTCTGGTCACTGCTTTCCACACCCCACCCGGTGACCCAGGTACTGTACCTCGGCCATCCCAAAGTGGCATTTTTCTGGCTTCAGAGTCAGGCCAGCAGCCCGGATCTGATCCAGAACCATTCCCACATGAGCTAAGTGGTCCTCCCAGGACTCACTGTGGATCACTATGTCGTCCAGGTAGGCGCAAGCAAAACTCTGGAAGCCATCCAGGAGCCTATCCACCAAGCGCTGGAATGTAGCTGGGGCATTCTTCATCCCAAACGGCATTACCCTAAACTGATATAAGCCGAATGGAGTGACGAATGCCGACTTGGGGATAGCCTCCGGGGCCAGGGGAATCTGCCAGTAACCTTTGCAGAGGTCAATAGTGGTCAGGTAATTTCCCCTGGCTATACGATCGAGTAGCTCGTCTACCCTGGGCATAGGGTAAGCGTCCGTCATGGTCTTTTCATTGAGCCTCCGATAGTCTACGCAGAACCGGGTGGTCCCATCTTTCTTGGGCACCAAGACAACTGGGGAGGCCCAGGGACTATCGGAGGGCTCAATTACCCTGAGCTGGAGCATCTCATCGATCTCCTTCTTCATTCCTGTCCTAACTGCTTCGGGGATTCGGTACGGAGCCTGGCGCAAGGGAGCTTGTCCCGGAGTATCTACCTGGTGGGTGGTTAAAGTAGTGTACCCTGGCTTCGGGGAGAAGGTGAGGTGTTTGGACTGGAGGAGTTGGTTGAGCTGCTCCCTTTCAGTGGGGCTAAGTCGGTCCCCTATCTGAACCTGCGCCACTATACCTGTGGGGAGGCTCTTTTCTAATAGGTCTGGAATGGGTAAACTGTCTGAGTCTTCCTGAGGGGAACAACATACGGCCGTCACGTTCTCTGGTCGCTCAAAATATTCCTTGAGCATGTTTACATGGAATGTCTTTCTAAGATTGTTGTCGTGGCAGCTAGCTATCACATAAGTGGTGTCTCCCCTTTTCTCTACGATCTGGTAGGGACCCTGCCAGGACGCCTGCAATTTGTCTGTCTTCACCGGCTTAAGTACTAACACCTTTTGTCCTATGGTGAAGATTCTCTTTCGGGCCCCCCGATCGTACCATACTTTCTGTCTTCTCTGGGCCAACTGGAGATTAGCCCGCACGGATTTGGCTAATTGCTCCATTCGGTCCCTGAGTTCCAGCACGTATGGCACAATTGGGACACCGTCAGCCTCCATCTCTCCCTCCCAGTGCTCCCGGATCAGGTTTAGGGGTCCCCGTACCTTTCTTCCGTAGAGCAACTCGAAGGGAGAGAACCCTGTCGTTTCCTGGGGCACCTCCCGATAAGCAAATAGGAGGTGCGGCAGGAAGCGTTCCCAGTCTCAGTATTCCTGAGTGAACGTCTTGAGCATTTGCTTGAGGGTCCCATTGAACCTCTCACACAGCCCGTTCGTCTGGGGGTGGTATGGGGAGCTCAGGAGGGACTTAATTTTGCAAACCTGCCAGAGTTGTTGGGTCAATTCAGCCGTAAATTGGGTGCCTCGGTCGGATAGGATTTCTTTTGGAAATCCTACCCGGGAGAACACCTGTACTAGTGCATTCGCTACCGTATCCGCTTGTATGTTGGATAGGGCGACAGCCTCTGGGTACCTGGTAGCGTAGTCCACTACGGTAAGAATGTATCGCTTACCGGAGGGACTAGGGGTAGCCAGTGGTCCCACTAGGTCAATAGCAACCCGGCTGAAGGGTTCCTCTACAATGGGCATATTTACTAGCTGGGCTTTAGGGTGATCGCCTCGCCTTCCTACTCGTTGACACACATCGCAGGTGTTACAGTAAGTTCTAACGTCAGCGTGCACCCCTGGCCAAAAGAACGTGTGAGTAATGCGGTGTAGGGTACGGGTAACGGCTAGGTGGCCTGCTAAGGGGATGTCGTGGCCTATTTTGAGGATTTCTTGACGGTATTTGTGGGGCACTACCAGCTGTCGCCTACGCTGTCCCCTTTTCTCTGTCCAGCGGTATAGTTTCCCTTTTTCCCATAAGAATGTTTCGTTATCTGCCCCGCCCCCTCCGGTCTCTGCTCGTTCCCGGTACTTTTGTAAGGTCGGGTCAGTCTTAGACTCTGCCTCGAAAGCATCTGGGGTGTCCCAGGGTATGGGGCCTAACCTGTCAGGCAAGGTCGGGGTAGGTCTTACCTGTGTCTCCCGCACTGGTGAGAGCTCTCGCTCCGTCCGGGCTTGGGCCCGTGTAGTCACTGGGTCCGCCTCGTTGTTGCATACTGGAGCATAGGCAGAAGTCATGGGGCCCAAATCGTTGCCCAGTAGTACTTCGGCAGGTAAATTATCCATTAGGCCCACGTTCACAGCCCCCTTTCCCGCTCCCCAATCAAGATGCACTTTAGCTGTTGGAATTTTGTACACATCCCCCCCCGCCACTCTAACGGCCACAGTCTGTCCGGATCGCTTGTGCTCTGGCACCAAATGACTCTGTACCAGCGTGATAGTAGCCCCTGTGTCTCGCAATCCCTCGGTAGATCGCCCCTCGAGCCATACCCTCTGCCGATGGTGCTGGCGGTTATCTGAGGCAGCATATACAGGGTCTGCCTCGTGAAGCGGCCCCACATATCCCTCCATAGGGGCCTCTTGGTTAACACAGAGGGCCCGGGCCGGACGATAGGACCCAGAGGGGTAATTGTAATTCCTGGGTGTCTGGTGCGTATTAAGGGGGCAGCTAGCCATGAAATGCCCTGGTTGCTTGCATCGGTGGCAAGTCGGTCTGGGACGCTCAGAGCTGTTATTGGGTGGTCCTGAGTGTCGGACGGGCCCTGTGGGCACCGGGGCTCGGAATTCAGCACGAGGGGGTGCACGGTAAACCTCTCTGGGTTCGACCCGTGCTGGAGCTCGGTAGTTCATGGGTTCGTGAAGACGGGAGTCATAATGTTCATCGGCCAATTTGGCTGCTTCTTCTAAGGTAGAAGGCCGCCTGTCTCGCAGCCATTCCTTCCCTTGCTGTTCCATGCCATTATAAAAATGTTCTAAGAGAAACAATTGTAAAATTTCCTCCCCAGTCACCGCTTTACTTCCGCTCAGCCAGTGTCAGGCTTTTGGGTGTACTGTTTCCTTAATTAGAATTCAACCAATCATATCTTACTTACTCTCATAAAACACCTGTTCACTGAACACACCTTGCTTAGTATTTTGTTATTTTCCTCAGAGTAACACTGAGCCTCTGATACCTCTGGAAGGTTAATATTGTATCTAAACTTTTCAGCAACTCAAGTTACCTCATTCAAGATCTACCTACTACGGATTTAATATTTATTTCCATCCTGTTGCAACATCTTACTTTGGCAAGTACTTTTCATTTATTCAAGACTGTCTTTATTTTGGGAAGTTACGTTACCTGTTTCAACTTATCAGCTCATATTATTTATCAACCAAGTCTGTGGCTGCCATAAAGAATAACCGGTTATTGAAGCTCTTATCTGTTAATCTTATTTGTTCTGTTATATTATCCTTATGTTGATTTCTGCTGCACCGGAGAATCGTGACGTCACACGCTGACTGTTAGCTGGCTTCAGCGTGTCTCTGCTGCTGCTGCAGCCGCAGCCCACAGAACCCGGAAGTGTTTGTCCTTACTTACCGCATTCACAGTTTTCAAGGTACATTACTACGTTTGCAACTATAATCATATCTGCAGAAGTTCTCCATTATAACAATCTATCAATACTACATTGGATAAGACTTACTTGCTGTGTGTTCAATATCTCATGTTACGCAATATATTATAATTATTCCTTACTTATTCTTAAGAAAGTTTCACCTATTCCTATATCCTTTTGTATTATTACAAGCCTGCTTATTTCTAAGATTGCATTTGATTTTGATTCCTATAATACAGATAATACTTTAGTGTGTACTTTTTGTAGGGAAACATTAATCTATATTAACTGCACCTATATCCATATGGGTTTACCAAGTAATAGTACTCTCAATTGATATTGTGCTACATACCTATACTAGTAATCAAACTAAGCAGGATTGATTATTACATAATACTAAGCCATAAAAGAAAATGGAACCTGCTGAAATTCCCCAAGTAGTCTATAACCTGAGTCAAAAGGTAGACAAAATGGGACAGGCTATCTTGGACTTACAACTAGAAAATCAGGTTCTCAGAGAGCTTATAAAGGAGGTAAAAGAACAACAAACCCCCAGTTCTGAACCACAGATAAGCTTGCCAGAATTATATAATGGTAATAGGAAAACCTATAGGCAGTTTAAAAATGCCTGCTACCTGCTCTTCAATTTAAAACCAAAAACTTACCCCACTGACAGGGTAAGGGTTTTGTCTACAATATCTTTTCTAAGATCTGAACCCAGAATTTGGGCAGATCATTTGTGTGAAACAAATGACCCTCTACTAGATTCACTAACAAATTTTTTCCAAGCCATGGATGAGCTATATAGAGATACTGATATTCAACTAACGGCTGAACAAAAGATGAGGAGTTTAAAACAAGGAAAAAAGACAGTGGAGGAATATACCACTGAATTTAAGCTGTACGCATCAGAGTCAGCATGGAGTTTGGTTTCGCTCAGAAACCAATTTAGATTGGGACTGTCTGATCCTGTCAAGGATGAGCTAGCACGTATAGAGCTTCCAAGTACCCTGGATGCATTAATAAAAGTCTCAACCCAAATTGACCGGAGGCTCAGGGAACGCAAAGCTGAACGTGGTTATTCTGATCCAACATTTAAAGCCACTATGTCCACCTCTGCACACATAAAATCACCTCCAATGGAGCATGTCAACCCCATGGAAATAGGAGTTATTCGTGGACCATTAACCCCTGAAGAAAGGATAAGAAGAAGAACTAATCACCTCTGTATGTATTGTGCAAATCCCAGTCATACAGTTATGAATTGTCCAACATTACAAAAAAATAAAAAGAGTAAGTTTGTTCATATTAACAATACTCAAAGTCTAGATAAACAAATTTCTTATTGCAAACTAACTCTCCTTTTGCAGTGGGACCTTAATAGATTGGCTACTTCTGCCATCGTTGACTCTGGAGCCTTAGAAACTTTATAGACAAATCTACTGTATTGAAAAATAAAATACCTATTGTATTAAAGAAAACACCAGTTTCAATCAAAGTTATTGATGGCTCTGTAATTGCAAATAGTCCTATAACTCACAACACAGTACCTATATTAGTTATTACTGAAGATGGCCACACTGAATATATAACATTCGATGTAATTCCATCACCTCATTTCCCTATTGTATTAGGGTTATACTGGCTTCAGACACATAACCCCTATATTGATTGGTCTACTTTAACTGTTGCCTTCCAATCAAAATTCTGTGAAAATACATGCTTCCCACATCATAAAATACTACACACAGAATTAGAACAGATTCAAATACCGGAACCATACCAGGACTTCATAGAGGTCTTTAGTAAAGTTGAGGCAGAAACTCTTCCACCTCATCGGGTTTATGATTGCCCAATTGAATTAATTCCAGGTGCAACATTACCGGTTGGTCATTTGTATCCATTGAGTCACCCTGAGTTATTACATCTTAAACAATACTTACAAGATAATCTTAGAAAGGGTTTCATCAGACCCTCTTCTTCACCCACAGCAGCTGGAATGTTCTTTGTAACCAACAAAGACACTTCCCTCAGGCCGATAATAGATTACCGAGAGCTTAATAAACGGACGGTAAAAAACCGATATCCGTTACCTCTCATACCAGAATTAATTGAAAGATTAAGTAATGCTACCATCTTTACTAAGTTGGACTTGCGTGGGGCATACAATCTCATACGTATAAGAGAAGGAGACGAATGGCTCACAGCATTCAGAACTCGCTATGGACTCTATGAGTACCTAGTGATGCCATTCGGTCTCTGTAATGCCCCCGCAACGTTCCAACACTTTATTAATGATATCTTCCGGGATTTATTAGACATATGTCTAGTAGTATACTTAGACGACATCCTAATTTACTCCAACAATTTGCCAGAACATATAAAACATGTACGTTGGGTATTAGCTCGGTTACAAACACATAAACTATATGCCAAATTAGAAAAGTGTTCATTCCACAATACCACTATCTCATTCTTAGGTTACACTATATCTCCTGCTGGTATCCAAATGCAAACCGAGAAGGTTGATTCAGTAAAAAATTGGCCAACTCCTAAAGATAAGAAGTCTCTCCAAAGGTTTTTGGGGTTTGCCAATTATTACAGAAAATTTATAAAGAATTTTTCATCAATAGTGAGACCACTCACACAACTTACTGGTTCAACCCAACAATTCCATTGGAATCAAAGTCATTCCAAAGTATTTGACTTCTTGAAACAAACTTTCACAGAAGCACCCATACTCAAATTTCCTAATGTTGATTTACAATATGTATTGGAAGTTGATTCCTCAGACTTTGCGATTGGGGCAGTACTTTCACAACAGAAAACACCTAAAGATCCTTTACATCCAATCTCCTACTTTTCAAAAAGTATGACATCAGCAGAGAGGAATTACGCAATAGGAGACAAAGAATTACTCGCCATCCGTAAATCTTTAGAATTTTGGAGACACCTACTAGAAGGTGCAAAAATGCCCTTCATAATTTACACTGACCACAAAAACCTCCAATACCTGCAAAATAACAAGACTCTATCAGCTAGACAGGTACGGTGGAGTCTCTACTTTGCAAGATTCGACTTTCAAATCCAATACCGCCCAGCAAACAAAAATGGAAAAGCGGATGCACTCTCTCGACAACTATCCGAACCTATTCCTAACGAAAATCCTACTGCTATAATTCCTCCTGAACGCTTCATCGGATTAACTTCAGACTTTCTAACTGACATAAAGAACTCTTCAAAAAATTCACCTACTGACACTAAGGTTCCTTTGGAATTGAAGGACGGATTATACTACTACAAAAATATGATTTATATTCCTAAAGAATTGAGACAACAAATTTTACAACATCATCATGATTCACCCTTAGCGGGACATCCAGGGGAATCACGCACCATCGAACTTATAACAAGGACATATTGGTGGCCTCATTTGAAGGAAACTGTTTCAGATTATATTAAGACTTGTGTTACTTGTCAAGTATGCAAAACTGAGCGGAAATTACCTTATGGACTTTTAATATCAATTCCAACATCTGACAGACCTTGGAAACAAGTAGGAGTTGACTTCATTGTGGATTTACCTCCATCAAAGAATTATACCACCATCATGGTAGTTGTTGATAGTTTCACCAAAATGTTGCATTTTATTCCATTTCATAAGCTTCCCACTTCAGCAGAAACAGCTAACTTATTTATACAACATGTGATTCGGCTTCATGGGGTACCAACAGTTTTGATATCTGACAGAGGTTCCCAGTTCACATCTAAATTCTGGAAAAGTCTCTGTCAATCTCTTAACATAACCCATCAATACACCACTGCATTTCATCCACAAGCAAACGGACAGGTTGAGAGAATCAATCAATGGTTAGATGAGTACCTACGATGTTTTTGTTCCTACCAGCAAGACAATTGGATAACATACTTACCCTTCGCTGAATTTTCCTACAATAATCTAACCAATTCATCCACAAAATTATCTCCATTCTTCGCAAATTATGGGTACCATCCAACCATCACTTCAGTTAGTACTTCTCCTTCCAATTCTCCTCTTGTAGATGAATGGAATAATGCACTTCTAGACAATTTTCGGGTTATCAAGGAAAACATTTCAAAAGCTCAGACTTCCCAAAAGCACTATTATGATTTGAGACACAGACAACCACCTTCATATCAAATTGGAGACCAGGTATGGTTGTCAACTAAAAACCTAAAGCTACATCTTCCTAGTAGGAAAATGACACAAAAATTCTGTGGACCATTCCCTATCACTAGGGTAATAAATCAGAATGCAGTCACTCTGGATTTACCTTCATCTATGAGAATACATCCGACTTTCCATGTTTCCCTCCTCAAACCATACGTTCCTACTAGAAATAACACACCCCAATTACTACCAATCACTTCCATCCAAGACTCAGAAATCTATGAAGTTAAAGAAGTACTTGACTCAAGGTTTTCCAAGGGTATTCTGGAATATTTAATTAGGTGGAAGGGGTACTCGGAGGAAGATGACTCTTGGGAACCCGCATCTAATCTTAATGCTCCTCGACTTGTTTCCCAATTCCACAGGAGATATCCAGATCGCCCCAGACTTCAAGCTGAGGATCAGCTTGTTTGAGGGGGGAGTCATGTCAGGCTTTTGGGTGTACTGTTTCCTTAATTAGAATTCAACCAATCATATCTTACTTACTCTCATAAAACACCTGTTCACTGAACACACCTTGCTTAGTATTTTGTTATTTTCCTCAGAGTAACACTGAGCCTCTGATACCTCTGGAAGGTTAATATTGTATCTAAACTTTTCAGCAACTCAAGTTACCTCATTCAAGATCTACCTACTACGGATTTAATATTTATTTCCATCCTGTTGCAACATCTTACTTTGGCAAGTACTTTTCATTTATTCAAGACTGTCTTTATTTTGGGAAGTTACGTTACCTGTTTCAACTTATCAGCTCATATTATTTATCAACCAAGTCTGTGGCTGCCATAAAGAATAACCGGTTATTGAAGCTCTTATCTGTTAATCTTATTTGTTCTGTTATATTATCCTTATGTTGATTTCTGCTGCACCGGAGAATCGTGACGTCACACGCTGACTGTTAGCTGGCTTCAGCGTGTCTCTGCTGCTGCTGCAGCCGCAGCCCACAGAACCCGGAAGTGTTTGTCCTTACTTACCGCATTCACAGTTTTCAAGGTACATTACTACGTTTGCAACTATAATCATATCTGCAGAAGTTCTCCATTATAACAATCTATCAATACTACATTGGATAAGACTTACTTGCTGTGTGTTCAATATCTCATGTTACGCAATATATTATAATTATTCCTTACTTATTCTTAAGAAAGTTTCACCTATTCCTATATCCTTTTGTATTATTACAAGCCTGCTTATTTCTAAGATTGCATTTGATTTTGATTCCTATAATACAGATAATACTTTAGTGTGTACTTTTTGTAGGGAAACATTAATCTATATTAACTGCACCTATATCCATATGGGTTTACCAAGTAATAGTACTCTCAATTGATATTGTGCTACATACCTATACTAGTAATCAAACTAAGCAGGATTGATTATTACAGCCAGTGATTTGCCGCTCTCCGCATTCGGTGCGCCCATTCCATATGGGTATCGTTAGGCTTCTTTTCCGTGCCCCGAAACTGTCGGCGATACGTGTCCGGAGTTACAGCGTACCGTCGCAACAGTGTCTCCTTAACTAGCTCATACTGTGTCACTTCCTCAGCACCCAGAGTACGAAAGGCTTCCAGGGCTCGCCCGGATAGTTTCCCAGACAATATCGTGGGCCACTCTCTGTTGGGAATCTGGTGCAGGGCACATTGCCTTTCGAAGTCCGCCAAATATTCATCAATCCCTGTCTCGCTCTCTAGGAAGGGTCGAAATGCCGCATAGGGTATCTTGGGCCTCCCAGCATTTTCGACAGGGATGATTACCTGCGGGGCTTCAGCATTGCGGTGTGCGTTCGCTAGGTTGAGTTCGTGGGCTCGAGTCTCTCGTATATCCTCGTCCGCCTCCGCCATCAACTGCTGTACCAATTCCATGGAGGGGTTCGGCCCGTATAATGAGAGCCTTTCCCGAACAATCCTGGTTTTTTCGTCACTAATCGTGGTCGGTGTTTCCGCCATTGTGAAGCTCTGATCCAGTTCGGTCAATTCTGCGATCAGCTCTCTCCTCGGCCGGTTGCTGGCGTACCCCCCTCTGCTTTCAAGTAAATCTTTTAGGGTTGTACGCTTCAATTTTTCGTAAGCGCTCTCCATCCGTTCTGTACCTCTCCTAGGAAATCCAGGAAAATCCCGCCGCTGCCGCCAAATGTTACGGTTACCCTTAGTCTCGCTGAGAGATGGACCGCTTAGTAGCCTGGATCCCTATTGCTAAAGAGGGGAGAAGCTGCTTTCCATAGTATTCTATATGAGTCTCGCAAATATAGAATAATCTCCCTTAGCTGCAGTACAGCTAGGATACCCTTCTGCCCACAAAAACGAGTCAACGCTGCGATTGAGGGTCAAACAAGAACTCAGGACTGGGATGCCCAGCCTGCTTTTTTATTAAGGTTACATGCACACAGGGCACTCCCAGGGGGAGAGGGGGGGAAGCACAAAATCCCCCATCACACATTTAGATAGAGAGCACTGTCCTTTGACAGGCCACAATAGGATTACAGTACTTAAGATAACAAGTTTACAAGTTCATCTTATCAATTAGCAGTCTGGCTCCAGAGGTGATTAGACAATAGTTTCTAAAAGCTGAAAAAAAAGAGTTAACTCTTTATGAAATGATACTTGTTACGGTTTTCTTGGAGCCCTTCTTAGGCGCTGGCTTGCTGGTTCAGGCATTGCTGCTGGGAAATAAGCTCTTCACAACAAAATAACTAATGCTTCTGTAACACACTGCTTGAAGAAGGTGTCTTCCAGAAACTGGCAGTAGGACTGGGAGTTGAGCTTGACTCCATCCTCAACCCGAAAAGGCCCCACAAGATCATCTTTGATGATACCAGCCCAAACCAGTACTCCACCTCCACCTTGCTGGCGTCTGAGTCGGACTGGAGCTCTCTGCCCTTTACCAATCCAGCCACGGGCCCATCCATCTGGCCCATCAAGACTCACTCTCATTTCATCAGTCCATAAAACCTTAGAAAAATCAGTCTTGAGATATTTCTTGGCCCAGTCTTGACGTTTCAGCTTGTGTGTCTTGTTCAGTGGTGGTCGTCTTTCAGCCTTTCTTACCTTGGTCATGTCTCTGAGTATTGCACACCTTGTGCTTTTGGGCACTCCAGTGATGTTGCAGCTCTGAAATATGGCCAAACTGGTGGCAAGTGGCATCTTTGCAGCTGCACTTCTTGACTTTTCTCAGTTCATGGGCAGTTATTTTGCGCCTTGGTTTTTCCACACGCTTCTTGCGACCCTGTTGACTATTTTGAATGAAACGCTTGATTGTTCGATGATCACGCTTCAGAAGCTTTGCAATTTTAAGAGTGCTGCATCCCTCTGCAAGATATCTCACTATTTTTGACTTTTCTGAGCCTGTCAAGTCCTTCTTTTGACCCATTTTGCCAAAGGAAAGGAAGTTGCCTAATAATTATGCACACCTGATATAGGGTGTTGATGTCATTAGACCACACCCCTTCTCATTACAGAGATGCACATCACCTAATATGCTTAATTGGTAGTAGGCTTTCGAGCCTATACAGCTTGGAGTAAGACAACATGCATAAAGAGGATGATGTGGTCAAAATACTAATTTGCCTAATAATTCTGCACTCCCTGTATTGTACTTATATTTGCCATGAGTAAGGTTCATGTATATTTCCTTTTGCAGACTGTCAGTTTCATATTTGGGAAAAGCATATTTAGGAAAATATTTTTTTCTTACCTGGGGTATAGTCTTTTTTCAATTGACTGCAAAATGCTGAAGTTTATTCCGTCATTCTTGGCGCAATAATTTTTTTGGCGCGAAGTTATGTCAGATGATACAAATTCTTCATTTCTGGCGTCTTAGTTGACGACGAGTTCCTTGTACAAGGTTGCGTCTTCAATGACGCGAGTGTGTCATTTCCGGATGTTGCGCCAAAAAAATTTCAGTTTACGTTGTGCGTCATACTTGGTGCCAAATAATTTCATTATTTTAAACCCCATTACTATATGCCTCTTGCCTTTTTCTTCTATTCAGAAGGCTATGCTGTTTGCATTTTTTTCCCATTCCTGAGACTGCCATATAAGGAAATTGATCATTTTGCTTTATATGTTGTTTTTTCTCTTACATTTGCTAGATGTCTCAATCTGATCCTGTCTCAGAAACCACTGTTGGAACCCTGCTGCCTGATAACAGTTCTACCAAAGCTAAGTGCATTTGTTGTAAATTGGTGGAGATTATATCTCCAGCTGTGGTATGTAATAGTTGTCATGATAAGCTTTTACATGCAGAGAATGTGTCCATCAGTAATATTGCTATGTCTGTTGTTCCTTCAACATCTAATGTACAAGATATACCTGTGAATTTAAAAGATTTTATTGCTGATGCGATTCTGAAGGCTTTGTCTGCTATCCCGCCTTCTAATAAACACTATGGGGCCCATTTATCAAAGGGCTTGCGGACCTGATCCGACACTGCGGATCAGGTCCGCAAGACCTCGCTAAATGCGGAGAGCAATACACTCTCCGCATTTAACATTGCACCAGCAGCTCACAAGAGCTGCTGGTGCAACGCCGCCCCCTGCTGACTCGCGGCCAATCGGCCCGCCAGCAGGGAGCTGTCAATCAACCCGATCGTATTCGATCGGGTTGATTTCCGGCGGTTCCTGTCCGCCTGCTCAGAGCAGGCGGACAGGGTTATGAAGCAGCGGTCTTTAGACCACTGCTTCATAACTTGTGTTTCTGGCGAGTCTGAAGACTCGCCAGAAACACGGCCCTTCAAGCTCCATACGGAGCTTGATAAATGGGCCTGAAAAGGTCTTTTAAAACTTCTCATAAAGTTGATGAAATTTCAAATGACCGACAACATACTGAATTATCCTCCTCTGATGAGGATCTATCCGATTCGGAAGATCCTTCTTCAGATATTGACACTGACAAATCTACTTGTTTATTTAAAATGGAGTATATTCGTTCCTTGTTAAAAGAAGTGTTGATTACATTGGATATTGAGGAAACTAGTCCTCTTGATATTAAAACTACTAAACATTTAAATTCTATTTATAAACCTCCTGTGGTTACTCCAGAGGTTTTTCCAGTTCCTGATGATACTTCTGATATGATTTCTAAGGAATTGAATAGGCCTGGTACTTCTTTTATTCCTTCTTCAAGGTTAAAAAAATGGTATCCTTTGCCAGCAGTTAGATTGGAGTTTTGGAAAAAGATCCCCAAGGTTGATGGGGCTATTTCTACTCTTGCTAAACGTACTACTATTCCTATGGAAGATAGTACTTCTTTTAAAGACCCTTTAGATAGGAAACTTGAATCTTATCTAAGGAAAGCTTATTTATATTCTGGTCATCTCCTCAGGCCTGTCATTTCTATGGCTGATGTTGCCGCTGCATAAACTTTTTGGTTGGAAAGTTTAGCGCAACAGGAAATGGATCCTGATTTGTCTAGCATTGTTCGTTTTCTTCAACATGCTAATCATTTTATCTGTGATGCCATTTTTGATATCATCAAAATTGATGTTAAATCTATGTCTTTAGCTATTTTAGCTAGAAGAGCTTTGTGGCTTAACTACTGGAATGCTTACATGGTATCTAAGTATAGATTACTATCTCTTTCTTTCCAAGGTAATAAGTTATTTGGTTCTCAGTTGGATTTGATAACCAAAGCCAGCCCCCAAGTCTGCATGAAGGTGCGGCCCTCATTTCAGCTCAGCTGGTAGGGGGCAGATTAAGATTCTTCCAAAACATTTGGGCAGATTCTGTCCAAAATCAATGGTTTCAGAGTATTGTCTCTCAAGGGTACCGAATAGGATTCAGAGTAAGACCTCCTGTGAGAAGATTTTTTCTCTCACGCATCCCAGCAAATCCAGTAAAGGCTTAGGCTTTTCTGAAGTGTGTTTCAGACCTGGAGTTTTCAGGGGTAATCATACCAGTTCTGTTTCAGGAACAGGGTCTGGGGTTTTATTCAAATCTATTCATTGTCCCAAAGAAAAAAAATTCATTCAGGCCAGTTCTGGATCTGAAAATTTTGAATCGTTATGTAAGAGTGCCAACTTTCAAAATGGTGACTATAAGGACTATTCTGCCTTTTGTTCAGCAAGGGCATTATATGTCCACAATAGACTTGCAGGATGCATATCTTCATATTCCGATTCATCCAGACCACTATCAGTTTCTTAGATTCTCTTTTCTAGACAAGCATTACCAATTTGTCGCTCTTCCGTTTGGCCTAGCGACAGCTCCAAGAATCTTTTTGAAGGTTCTTGGTGCCCTACTCTCTGTATTCAGAGAACAGGGTATTGCGGTATTTCCTTATTTGGACGATATCTTGGTACTAGCTCAGTCTTTACATTCTGCAGAATCTCACACAAATCAACTAGTGTTGTTTCTTCAAACACATGGTTGGAGGATCAATTTACCAAAAAGTTCTTTGATTCCTCAGACAAGGGTCACCTTTTTAGGTTTCCAGATAGATTCAGTGTCCATGACTCTGTCTCCAACAGACAAGAGACGATTAAAATTGGTTTAGCTTGTCGGAACCTTCAGTCTCAGTCATTCCCTTCAGTGGCTATGTGCATGGAAGATTTAGGTCTCATGACTGCAGCATCAGACGCGATCCCCTTTGCTCGTTTTCATATGAGACCTCTCCAGCTTTGGATGCTAAACCAATGGTGCAGGGATTATACAAAGATATCACAATTAATATCCTTTAATCCCAATGTTAGACTCTCTCTGACTTGGTGGTTAAATCACCATTGTATAGTTCAAGGGGCCTCTTTTGTTTGTCCAACCTGGACTGTGATCACAACAGATGCAAGTCTTTCAGGTTGGGGAGCTGTCTGGGGATCTCTGACAGGACAAGGGGTTTGGAAATCTCAAGAAGCGAGATTACCAATCAATATTTTAGAACTCCTTGCTATCTTCAGGGCTCTTCAGGTTTGGCCTGTGTTGAAGAGAGAACCGTTCATTTGTTTTCAGACAGACAATATCACAACTGTGGCATATGTCAATCATAAGGGTGGAACTCGCAGTCCCCAAACCATGAAATAAATATCTCGGATACTTGTTTGGGCGGAATCCAGCTCCTGTCTAATTTCTGTGGTTCATATCCCAGGTATAGACAATTTGGAAGTGGATTATCTCAGCCGTCAGACTTTACATCCGGGGGAGTGGTCACTCCATCCAGATGTGTTTTCTCAGATTGTTCAGATGTGGGGTCTTCGAGAAATAGATCTGATGGCTTCCTATCTAAACAAGAAACTACCCAGGTACCTGTCCAGGTCCAGGGATCCTCAGGCGGGAAGTGGTGGATGCGTTAACAGTTCCTTGGTGTTACCAGCCTGCTTATATTTTCCCGCCTCTAGTTCTTCTTCCAGGAGTGATCTCCAAAATCATTATGGAACAATCGTTTGTGTTGCTGGTAGCTCCATCATGGCCTCAGAGGTATTGGTATGCGGATCTTGTTTGGATGTCCATTTGCCAACCTTGGCCACTTCCATTAAGGCCAGACCTTCTGTTTTAAGGTCCGTTTTTCCATTAGGATCTCAAATCATTAAATTTGAAGGTATGGAAATTGAACGCCTAGTGCTTCGTCATAGAGGTTTCTCTGACTCAGTGTTTAATACTATGTTACAGGCTCGTAAACCTGTTTCTAGGAAGATTTATTATCGAGTTTGGAAGACTTCTATTTCATGGTGTTCTTCTCATAAATTCTCCTGGCATTTTTTTAGAATTCCAAGAATTTTACAATTTTACAGTTTCAGGATGGTTTGGATAAGGGTTTGTCTGCAAGTTCCTTAAAGGGACAAATCTCTGCTCTTTCTGTTTTATTTCACAGAAAGATTGCTAAGCTTCTTGATACTCACTGTTTTGTACAGGCTTTGGTCCGTATCAAGCCTGTCATTAAATCAATCTCTCCTCCTTGGAGTCTTAATTTGGTTTTGAAGGCCTTACAGGCTCCTCCTTTTGAGCCTATGCATTCTTTGGACATTAAATTACTTTCTTGGAAAGTGTTGTTCCTTTTGGCCATCTCTTCTGCTAGAAGAGTTTCTGAATTATATGCTCTTTCTTGTGAATCTCCTTTTCTGATTTTCCATCAGGATAAGGCAGTTTTGCGGACTTCATTTAAATACTTACCTAAGTTGTGAATTCTAACAAAATTAATAGTGAAATTGTTGTCCCTTCTTTATGTCCTAATCCTAAGAATTCTTTGGAGTGATCCTTACATTCTTTAGATGTGGTAAGAGCTTTGAAATATGTTGAAGCTACTAAAGATTTCAGGAAGACTTCTAGTCTATTTGTTATCTTTTCTGGTTCTAGGAATGGTCAGAAGGTTTCTGCCATTTCCTTGGCATTTTGGTTAAAGCTTTTGATTCATCAGGCTTATTTGAAGTCGGGTCAGGCCCCGCCACTTCATGGGCTTTTTAGAATAAAGCTTCAGTTGATCAGATTTGCAAAGCAGCGACTTGATCTTCTTTGCATACATTTACTAAATTCTACTGTTTTGATGTATTTGCTTCTTCGGAAGCAGTTTTTGGTAGAAAAGTTCTTCAGGCAGCTGTTTCAGTTTGATTCCTCTGCTTATGTTTTAAGTTTTTTTCTTTCATTTATGAGAAAAACTTATTTTTTTGGTTGTGGATTTAATTTTCTCAGCGGAAAATGGCTGTTTTTATTTTATCCCTCCCTCTCTAGTGAATCTTGTGAGGAGTTCCACATCTTGGGTAATCATTATCCCATACGTCACTAGCTCATGGACTCTTGCCAATTACATGAAAGAAAACATAATTTATGTAAGAACTTACCTGATAAATTCATTTCTTTCATATTGGCAAGAGTCCATGAGACCTACCCTTTTTATGGTGGTTATGATCTTTTTTGTATAAAGCACAATTATTTCCAAATTTGTTTGTTGATGCTTTTTACTCCTTTCTTTATCACCCACTACTTGGCTATTCGTTAAACTGAATTGTGGGTGTGGTGAGGAGTGTATTTATAGGCATTTTGAAGTTTGGAAAACTTTGCCCCTCCTGGTAGGATTGTATATCCCATACGTCACTAGCTCATGGACTCTTGCCAATATGAAAGAAATGAATTTATCAGGTAAGTTCTTACATAAATTATGTTATATACACAGTATATTTTAGTATTTAAAGGGACACTGAACCCAAATTTTCTTTTTTAAGACACGATGAGTCCACGGATCATCTTAATTACTAATGGGATATTCACCTCCTGGTCAGCAGGAGGAGGCAAAGAGCACAACAGCAGAGGTGTTAAATAGCTCCTCCCTTCCCTCCCACTCCAGTAATTCTCTTTGCCTACGTTAGTGATAGGAAGAGGTAAAGTGAGGTGTTGGAAAAGATTCTTCAATCAAGAGTTTATTATTTTTAAAGTAGTGCCAGAGAGTTCTGCTTTGTTTTAGGGTGTAGCCGTAGTCCATATCAGTCTCTATAGTAGAGCTTTGGTGACTTTAGAGCAATGGGAACTTGTGGGACATAATTCTCACTGCGCCTCCCATACTGATGCTGCCCTGACTAAGAAAACCTGAAGCATTTTACTCAGGACTTTTGTTTTCTTTCCAGGTCCATGGGAGGGAGAGGACCTCTTAAACCTGGGACCTGCCTTACTGCCAGGCAGAACATGAGGTAAGTGCTAACCTTTTTTCTGGAGGTAGAGATCTCGTAGAAAGTTTGGGCACTTTCTTAAATTTACATTTGAAAAAAAACTTATTTAACTTGGATTCAGACTCCCCTAGATTTATCGGGGGATATTTAGGCAGTTAGGACGCAGGCACTGGCTTGTCTTTCTTTCCTCTGGCTAATAATAAAGGCTGCCTGGGTGAAAGAGACAGTATATCTGCTTACATTTATATTTGGGCTTGCATTGCGTTTTACTCATGGACACCTAATACACTGCTGGGCACAGATAAATAAACTGGACACTAAAGGACTGAGCAACTTAGTCACATGTTGCTGGTCATTCTGTCTGCTTGATCCCGGGGGTAACAATGGCGACCGGGAGATTACATGTTTGCCTTTTATTCATATAGGATACCAATGTAGGTACAGTGTGTGCGGCGTTACCACGATAGCAGCGGTGTCGCATCTTTTAACTTAAGACTTAAGTTTTAGCCTTTTACTCCCGGCGCCTTTACTCAGAACAATGGCGACCGGGAGGTAAATTGGATGACGCCCACGAGGGGCGGAGTTGTTAAACGGCGCTAAGGCTTTCTCTCCTCCCTCCTGACAGTTGGATATGCGCTAGGAGTGGGGGATGGCGCTGTACAGAGAGACTCTTCCTTCTAGTCACTTCCTCTTATCGGAAGACGCAGAGAGAATTTTTGTCTAAATGATTGCGCTTCAGTCAGCGCTACAATGAGTTCAGCTTTGGTGTAGGCAGGTTGTCTGACGCTTCAGCTGGGTCAAACTGAGGGTATAAATGGAAAGTTCCTCATACATCTTCGATGTTTGACATAATAATAATAAAGATGTGTTTCTTTTTAACATTTAAAGGGACAGTACCACTTGCCATATGTTGATTTTATTTGCAATTGGTTAAGTTCTTTTTATTTCATTATCCTGCTATATGTGAGGCAGGTTGATTAAACAAGTGTGCATTAATTTTTCTCACATGCAGTGCCCTGTGGTTCCTTGCTATTTCCATCTGGAATTGCGGCACAAGGCATTGTTTCCTTAATGTCATGACAATGTTTATTGACAGCAATGTTGACAGGCTAATTTGCTTGTTTCTGCACACAGAAATAAGAAATCACTTTTAAAATTTAAAGAGACAGTAATGTTTTTTTATCTGTTAATTTGTATTAAAAGAATTTCAACTGTTTATCTGTTTAATTCATCCTTTGTGATAGGATGGAACCAGAGCACACAAAAAATAGTTACTTTTTAAAGAGACAGTAACGTTTTTTTTATGTGTCAATTTTTATTAAAAAATGTCACTCTTTTTCTGAACCTACTCCTTCTCAGGCGTTTGCTGTTTGGGAGTCTGTTGACAATGGTCAATCTATGCCACAAATTTCTCCTATAGTGTCTCACAAATTTTTTTATGGCCCTCATGCAGTGTCCTGCATTTCCTCTCACACTCCACCCGGAGTTACTCTGCATTTCATGCATTCTATGTTTTTCCCACGTGGTAGAAAACATTACTAGAGGAATTGTTTTCAATCGTTTAGGGTGATTGATTCAGTAGTTGCTATTCCGAATGGTTCTTCCCTGTTAACTGAAAGAAGAAGATACTTTGGGATTATCTGAGAGAGAATTCTCAGAATCAGATGAATAATATCTTTATCTGATCCTGAGGTTGTTTTTCTTTCAGTTTTTTAGCTTGAACACCTCAATTTGTTACTTTAGGAGGTTTTAGCTACCCTGGGTGACTCTGAAACTACCAGCGTAATCTATCCTAGTGCGTCCAGTGAGTTATAAGGAATGGAAGAGCAGCATTCCCTATATTTAAAAACCTGTTCCCCATAGTCGACTCAGCTAAGGAGCCTGGGCAAATATTCCCTAGGGTTGAAGGAGTAGTTTCCAGCTTAGCTAAGAGAACTATGATACCCTTTGAGGATAGTTGGGTTTTCAAAGGTCCTATGGACAAAAATTAAAAAAAGGGATGTACACCAGGGCTTACAATGGCAACCAGCTGTGTACTTTGCTACCGTCACTAGTGCAACGGCATATTGGCCTGATGGTACTAAGTCAGAAATTTCCCTGGATAAAATCCAGGATAGGTTAAAAGCAAATTGGCTAATTCATTTATTTCGAAATCTTCCCTTTAAGTTATAAAACTGGGAGCATAGGTTTCAGGTTTCTCTGTTCCAGCTCACAGAGCCTTATGGTTAGAGCCTTGTTCTATGGATGTATGCTCTAAGTCTAAGCTTTTAGCGATTCCTTACAAGGGGAGGACCTTGTTGGGACCTGGCTTGACGGAAATAATCTCTTTTGAAATTTAAAAAATGTATATATAAAAAAAAAATCCAATTAGCCTGCTGTTCAATCAAACACAGCATGAAGGACACGCCCCGATTCGGGATCGGATCTTGTAGGGGGCAGACTTTTGGTCTTGGCTCAGGTTTGGGTTCGAGATGTTCAGGATCCCTGGGCAATAGAAAGTAGTGTTTCAGGGATACAAATTAGAGTTCAAAAGTTTTCCTCCCAGAGGCAGGTTTCTGCTTTCAAGATTATCTGCAGATCAGACAAAAGGAGAGGTGTTCTTACACTGCGTAGGAGACCTCTCAGACCTGGGAGTGATTGTTCCAGTTCCTATACAGGTACAGGGTCTGGGTTTTTTATCCCAATCTGCGTGTGGTTCCCAAAAAAGAGGGAACCTTCAGACCACTTTTTAGATCTCAAGAGTCAAAACAAATTTCTTAGTGTACCGTCCTTCAAGATGGAAACTATTTGTTCCATTCTTCCCTTTATCCAAGAGGGTCAATTTATGACCACAGTGGAGTTAAAGGACGCGTACCTTCATGTGCCATACACAAGAATCGATACTTGTCAATCATTCAGTCCACTCCTCGGCCTTCAGTGGTTCAGTGCATGGAGGTAATCGGGCTGATGGTGGCGGCAATGGACATCATCCCTTTTGCTCGGTTCCACCTCAGACCTCTGCAATTAAGCATGCTCAGGCAATGGAACGGAGATAATACAGATTTGTCTCCTTGAATACTACTGGAGCAGGAGACAAGGGATTCTCTTCAATGGTGGTTGTCTCTGGATCATCTCTCCCAGGGAACCTGCTTTCTCAGACCATCTTGGGTGATTGTGACAACAGACACCAGCCTTCTAGGGGAGCAGTCTGGAGCTCCCTAAGGGTTCAGGGGGTTTGGACTCAGCCAGAGTCTGTTCTTCCTATACACATTCTGGAACTGAGAGCGATCTAAAATGTTCTTCTGGCCTGGCCTCAGTTAGCCTCGGTCCAGTTTATCAGGTTCCAGTCGGACAAAATAACGTCAGTGGCTTACATCAATCATCAGGGAGGAACGAGCAGTTCCTTAGCGATAACAGAGCTATCCAAAATAATTCAGTGGGCGGAGGCCTATTCTTGCTGCCTGTCGGCAATCCGCATCCCAGGAGTGGACAACTGGGAGGCAGATTTCCTGAGCAGGCAGACCTTTCATCCGGGGGATTGGGAACTCCATCTGGAAGTGTTATCCAGCCATTTCCTTTGTTTGCTTTTCTTCCTCGGGTCATTGCTCGAATCAGGCAGGAGAGGGCATTGGTGATCCTCATAGCACCGACTTAGCCTCGTAGGATTTGGTATGCAGATCTGGTGGACTTTTCATCTCTGCTACCTTGGAGACTTCCGTTGAGGAAGGACCGTCTAGTTCAAGGGCCCTTCCTTCACCCAAATCTGGTTTCTCTGAAGCTGACTGCTTGGAGATTGAACGTTTCATATTATCCAAGCTGGGTTTTTCTGACTCAGTCTTTGAGACCATGATTCAGGTTCATAAGCCTGTCACTAGAAAAAATTATCATACGATATGGATTGGTGTGAATCCATGGGCTACTCATGGAGTAGAGTTAGGATTCCTAGAATTTTGTCCTTTCTCCAAGAGGGTTTAAAGAAAAAGGTTTGTCGAGAAGTTTCCTAAAGGGTCATATCTCTGCCTTTATCTATTTTGTTACACAAACATCTGGCAGATGTCCCAGATGTACAATCATTTTGTCAGGCCTTGGTCAGGATCAGGCCTGTGTTCAAACCAGTTACTCCTCCATGGAGTCTGTATTTAGTCCTCAGAGTTCTTCAAGGGGCTCTGTTTGAGCCTATGCGTTCCCTCGATATTAAGTTTTTATCTTGGAAAGTTTTATTTCTTGTTGCTATCTCTTCTGTTCGGAGAGTGTCAGAGCTCTTGGCATTACAGTATGAGTTTCCTTTTCTTATTTTCCATTCGAATAAGGTATTTTTACGTACTAAATTAGGATTTCTTCCAATGGTTGTTTCTGATCGAAAAAATGTTCAGGATTGTTGTTCCTTCTTGTGTCCTAATCCTTTTTCTCATAAAGAAAGACTTCTGCACAATTTGGACGTGGTCCGTGTTTTAAGGTTTTATCGGCAGGCGACTAAGGACTTTCGTCAGTCTTCTTCTTTGTTTGTGGTTTTCTCAGGAGAACGCAAAGGACAGAAAGCTATGGCTACTTCTCTTTCTTTTTGGCTGAAGAGTATCATACGTTTTGCATATGAGACTGCTGGACAGCAGCCTCCTGAGAGAGTTACGGCTCATTCCACGAGGGCTGTTGCTTTCTCATGGGTGTTCAAAAATTAAGCTTCTGTGGAACAGATTTGCAAGGCGGCAACTTGGTCCTCTCTTCACACTTTTTCAAAGTTCTACAAATTTGACACTTTTGCCTCGGCTGAGGCTGCTTTTGGGAGAAAGGTTCTTCAAGCAGTGGTGCCTTCCGTTTAGGTTCCCTGTCTTGTCCCTCCCGTTTCATCTGTGTAGCTTGGGTATTGAATCCCATTAGTAATTAAGATGATCTGTGGACTCATTGTGTCTTTAAAAAGAAAACAAAATTTATGCTTACCTGATGATAATTTTATTTCTTTTTTGACACAATGAGTCCACGGCCCGCCCTGTTCTTTTAGACAGGTTGTGGGTTGTTGTAAACTTCAGACACCTCTGCACCTTGGCTTTTCCTTTCTCTTCCTAACTTCGGTCGAATGATGGAGGGATGGGATGAGCTATTTAACAGCTCTGCTGTGGTGCTCTTTGTCTCCTCCTGCTGACCAGAAGGTGAATATCACATTAGTAATTAAGATGATCCGTGGACTCATCGTGTCAAAAAAGAAATAAATTTATCAGGTAAGCATAAATTTTCTTTTTTCTTTCGTGATTCAGATAGAGCATGCGATTTTAAGCAACTTTCTAATTTACTCCTATTCTCAATTTTTCTTCTTTCTCTTGCTATCTTTATCTGAAAAAGAAGGCATCTAAACTTTTTTCTTGGTTTAGGACTCTGGACCGCACTTTTTTATTGGTGGATGAATTTATCCACCAATCGGCAAGAACAACCCAGGTTGTTCACCAAAAATGGGCCGGCATCTAAACTTACATTCTTGCATTTCAAATAAAGATACCAAGAGCATGAAGAAAATTTGATAATAGAAGTAAATTAGAAAGTTGCTTAAAATGTCATGCTCTATCTGAATCACAAAAGAAAAAAAATTGAGTTCAGTGTCCCTTTAAGTGCTGCATTACAAAAGGTCTGCACACACAATAAATGTTTATATACGCACAGTATATATCAGTAATTATGCACTGTATTACAAAAGGTCAGCACACACAATACATTTTTATATACCCACAGTATATATCAGTAATTATGCGCTGTATTACAAAAGGTCTGCACACACAATAAAGGTTTATATATACACACAGCATATATCTGTAATTAAGTGCTGCATTACAAAAGGTCTGAACACACAATAAATGTTTATATACGCACAGTATATATCAGTAATTATGCGCTGTATTACAAAAGGTCAGCACACACAATACATTTTTAGATACCCACAGTATATATCAGTAATTATGCACTGTATTACAAAAGGTCTGCACACACAATAAAGGTTTATATATACACACAGCATATATCTGTAATTAAGTGCTGCATTACAAAAGGTCAGCATACACAGTAAATGTTTATATATGCACAGTATATATCAGTAATTTAGTGCCGCATTACAAAAGGTCTGCACACAAATAAATGTTTATATATGCACAGTATATATCAGTAATTTAGTGCCACATTACAAAAGGTCTGCACACACAATAACTGTTTATATACACACAGTATATATCAGTAATTATGCCCTGCATTACAAAAGGTCTGCACACACAATAAATGTTTATATATGCACAGTATATATCAATAATTAAGTGCTGCATTACAAAAGGTCAGCATACACAATAAATGTTTATATATGCAAAGTATATATCAGTAATTTAGTGCCACATTACAAAAGGTCTGCACACACAATAAATGTTTATATATGCACAGTATATATCAGTAATTATGCGCTGTATTACATAAGGTCTGTACACACAATAAATGTTTATATATGCACAGTATATATCAGTAATTATGCGCTGTATTACATAAGGTCTGTACACACAATAAATGTTTATATATGCACAGTATATATCAGTAATTATGCGCTGTATTACATAAGGTCTGTACACACAATAAATGTTTATATATGCACAGTATATATCAGTAATTATGCGCTGTATTACATAAGGTCTGTACACACAATAAATGTTTATATATGCACAGTATATATCAGTAATTATGCGCTGTATTACATAAGGTCTGTACACACAATAAATGTTTATATATGCAAAGTATATATCAGTAATTTAGTGCCACATTACAAAAGGTCTGCACACACAATAAATGTTTATATATGCACAGTATATATCAGTAATTATGCGCTGTATTACATAAGGTCTGTACACACAATAAATGTTTATATATGCACAGTATATATCAGTAATTATGCGCTGTATTACATAAGGTCTGTACACACAATAAATGTTTATATATGCACAGTATATATCAGTAATTATGCGCTGTATTACAAAAGGTCAACATACACAGTATTTTTTTATATATGCACAGTATATATCAGTAATTTAGTGCCACATTACAAAAGGTCTGCACACACAATAAATGTTTATATATGCACAGTATATATCAGTAATTAAGTGCTGCATTACAAAAGGTCAGCATATACAATAAATGTTTATATATGCATAGTATATATCAGTAATTAAGTGCTGCATTACAAAAGGTCAGCATATACAATAACTGTTTATATATGCACAGTATATATCAGTAATTAAGTGCTACATTACAAAAGGTCTGCACACATAATAAATGTTTATATATGCACAGTATATATCAGTAATTAGGTGCTGCATTACATAGGGTCTGCACACACAATAAATGTTTATATATGCACAGTATATATCAGTAATTAAGTGCTGCATTTACATAAGGTCTGCACACACAATAAATGTTTATATATGCACAGTATATATCAGTAATTAAGTGCTGCATTACAAAAGGTCTGCACACACAATAAATGTTTATATATGCACAGTATATGTCAGTAATTAAGTGCAGCATTACAAAAGGTCTGCACACACAATAAATGTTTATATATGCACAGTATATATCAGTAATTAGGTGCTGCATTACAAAATGTCTGCACACACAATAAATGTTTATATATGCACAGTACATATCAGTAATTTAGTGCCACATTACAAAATGTCTGCACACACAATAAGGGCCAGATTACAAGCGGAGCGGTATATAATGCTCCTGCTCGCACACTAACTCTGCTAGAAGTAGGCTTATTTTGCGCATCGGATAGCGTTAGTATTACAAGTTGAAAGTAAACTGTTTTCCCTTTCGCCCTACCCCTATGCGCGTAAAATGCCGAACTTAGAATATCGTGCAAAAAAAAACACCCTACTAGCGCGCAAACCCAATCGCATATTCTCAAGGGCACTAACCTGACTGAAAAATATGAATATTTCTAATTCCAGTGTTCTTCACATAAGGGAATATGTTATATTTATTTATAAATACATATTTCTGCATATATCTGATGGTATTTAGGTACAATGTATAGCTATACCTATATATAGATGATAATAGATATATACAGATATATATATATATATATAAAAATAAATATCTATGTATAAATACATAGAACACGAACATTGCATAACTACGTTTTAAAAAATAAATAAATTATTTTACAACCAGCAATGAATCATACAAATTTTTGCGCCTTGCAAGGCCTAAAAAAAATAGAAAATAGACATGTCTTGAGATTACAATCCGGTTTAACCAGTTGAAACAGGCATATCTTTATAATTTTTCCTCACATTGCTGGGGTTTTTCTTAATTTTTCCAACTTAAGGAAAAAAAAAAAAAACCTTGAACAAAATCAATATAGTCTTCTAGGCTAACATTACTACAGAGTTCAATCATAAATCATATTCTGATTACTTATTAGTAATCTTCCACAACTACAAATTATTCATATCTGAATTAAAAAGATTTTATAGAACAAGTATGGTATGCCACAACTTGGGCGAGAAAAAAAAAAAAAAGCGCTCCTGGTAGAGCGCTTCTCTCTTTGTATGCAAATTATTATGACCCTGGGGAAGTCTCCCTATGGGTGATGGGGGAAACCAGACGTGGACTCCTTGCCCAGTGTGCTTAGAGGAATGTGGCTGCACCTCACTGACGAGGCCCATAGGAGGCCGAAACGATCGTCTGGGGTTGTCATGTTCCTTGTTCAGAGGAGAATTGCCTGGTATTTCGGGGCTGCACTGACCTTACTTGGCGGGATCAGACTGATATACTTCAGGAAAGTTTTCTTCTGTGAAAAGCACACTGGTCTAAAAGAGGCTGCTTCCGGGTGGTAAATCGCCATAGAACAAGCCACTGAGCTGTTGTTCGTTCCTGGTAGAGCGCTTCTCTCTTTGTATGCAAATTATTATGACCCTGGGGAAGTCTCCCTATGGGTGATGGGGGAAACCAGACGTGGACTCCTTGCCCAGTGTGCTTAGAGGAATGTGGCTGCACCTCACTGACGAGGCCCATAGGAGGCCGAAACGATCGTCTGGGGTTGTCATGTTCCTTGTTCAGAGGAGAATTGCCTGGTATTTCGGGGCTGGACTGACCTTACTTGGCGGGATCAGACTGATATACTTCAGGAAAGTTTTCTTCTGTGAAAAGCACACTGGTCTAAAAGAGGCTGCTTCCGGGTGGTAAATCGCCATAGAACAAGCCACTGAGCTGTTGTTCGTTCCTGGTAGAGCGCTTCTCTCTTTGTATGCAAATTATTATGACCCTGGGGAAGTCTCCCTATGGGTGATGGGGGAAACCAGACGTGGACTCCTTGCCCAGTGTGCTTAGAGGAATGTGGCTGCACCTCACTGACGAGGCCCATAGGAGGCCGAAACGATCGTCTGGGGTTGTCATGTTCCTTGTTCAGAGTAGAATTGCCTGGTATTTCGGGGCTGGACTGACCTTACTTGGCGGGATCAGACTGATATACTTCAGGAAAGTTTTCTTCTGTGAAAAGCACACTGGTCTAAAAGAGGCTGCTTCCGGGTGGTAAATCGCCATAGAACAAGCCACTGAGCTGTTGTTCGTTCCTGGTAGAGCGCTTCTCTCTTTGTATGCAAATTATTATGACCCTGGGGAAGTCTCCCTATGGGTGATGGGGGAAACCAGACGTGGACTCCTTGCCCAGTGTGCATAGAGGAATGTGGCTGCACCTCACTGACGAGGCCCATAGGAGGCCGAAACGATCGTCTGGGGTTGTCATGTTCCTTGTTCAGAGGAGAATTGCCTGGTATTTCGGGGCTGGACTGACCTTACTTGGCGGGATCAGACTGATATACTTCAGGAAAGTTTTCTTCTGTGAAAAGCACACTGGTCTAAAAGAGGCTGCTTCCGGGTGGTAAATCGCCATAGAACAAGCCACTGAGCTGTTGTTCGTTCCTGGTAGAGCGCTTCTCTCTTTGTATGCAAATTATTATGACCCTGGGGAAGTCTCCCTATGGGTGATGGGGGAAACCAGACGTGGACTCCTTGCCCAGTGTGCTTAGAGGAATGTGGCTGCACCTCACTGACGAGGCCCATAGGAGGCCGAAACGATCGTCTGGGGTTGTCATGTTCCTTGTTCAGAGGAGAATTGCCTGGTATTTCGGGGCTGGACTGACCTTACTTGGCGGGATCAGACTGATATACTTCAGGAAAGTTTTCTTCTGTGAAAAGCACACTGGTCTAAAAGAGGCTGCTTCCGGGTGGTAAATCGCCATAGAACAAGCCACTGAGCTGTTGTTCGTTCCTGGTAGAGCGCTTCTCTCTTTGTATGCAAATTATTATGACCCTGGGGAAGTCTCCCTATGGGTGATGGGGGAAACCAGACGTGGACTCCTTGCCCAGTGTGCTTAGAGGAATGTGGCTGCACCTCACTGACGAGGCCCATAGGAGGCCGAAACGATCGTCTGGGGTTGTCATGTTCCTTGTTCAGAGGAGAATTGCATGGTATTTCGGGGCTGGACTGACCTTACTTGGCGGGATCAGACTGATATACTTCAGGAAAGTTTTCTTCTGTGAAAAGCACACTGGTCTAAAAGAGGCTGCTTCCGGGTGGTAAATCGCCATAGAACAAGCCACTGAGCTGTTGTTCGTTCCTGGTAGAGCGCTTCTCTCTTTGTATGCAAATTATTATGACCCTGGGGAAGTCTCCCTATGGGTGATGGGGGAAACCAGACGTGGACTCCTTGCCCAGTGTGCTTAGAGGAATGTGGCTGCACCTCACTGACAAGGCCCATAGGAGGCCGAAACGATCGTCTGGGGTTGTCATGTTCCTTGTTCAGAGGAGAATTGCCTGGTATTTCGGGGCTGGACTGACCTTACTTGGCGGGATCAGACTGATATACTTCAGGAAAGTTTTCTTCTGTGAAAAGCACACTGGTCTAAAAGAGGCTGCTTCCGGGTGGTAAATCGCCATAGAACAAGCCACTGAGCTGTTGTTCGTTCCTGGTAGAGCGCTTCTCTCTTTGTATGCAATATATATATATATATATATATAAATAAATATCTATGTATAAATCCATAGAACACGAACATTGCATAACTACGTTTAAAAAAAAAAAAAATATTTTACAACCAGCAATGAATCATACAAATTTTTGCGCCTTGCAAGGCCTAAAAAAAATAGAAAATAGACATGTCTTGAGATTACAATCAGGTTTAACCAGTTGAAACAGGCATATCTTTATAATTTTTCCTCACATTGCTGGGGTTTTTCTTAATTTTTCCAACTTAAGGAAAAAACAAACAAACCTTGAACAAAATCAATATAGTCTTCTAGGCTAACATTACTACAGAGTTCAATCATAAATCATATTCTGATTACTTATTAGTAATCTCCCACAACTACAAATTATTCATATCTGAATTAAAAAGATTTTATAGAACAAGTATGGTATGCCACAACTTGGGCGAGAAAAAAAATAAATAAAAATAAAATAATATTCTTCCTTTCTTCCCCTCTCTCTCACATCCGTCCGCCCCAACCTCATCCCGACACGCAGACTCTATTAAGCACCGACCAACCCCTGTCATTCTGGAAATTGCTTATTAATAATAGCAAGCTCCATCGTCACTGATCCCCTAAGGAGTACGATTAATTGCAATTGTATTTCCTTCGGGAAGCTAGAAATTACATTCCGCCATTTAAGCAGGAAGCGATTTATTTGTGTTTCTGAATTTATTGATGTATCCATTTGCTCCATAATCAATTGGTTTTTAAATTTTTGATTAAATTCTAACAGGGTTGGGGCTTTACTGGATTTCCAGTATTTCAGAATTATTAATCTGCCAACCATTATTGCAGAGTTTAATTGACAAGTATTTTTATATGTGTCTATTATTTTTTTGTCCATCTATAAAGAAGAATATATGTTCTGCCATGAGTTGAAATTGCAAATGGTTGATTTTGTTTAACCAATCGTTAATCTTATACCAACATTTTCTAATTTTAGGGCAGCTCCAGAAGCAGTGTCTCAAATCTGCATTGCGAGCTTTACATTTGTGGCATAGCGCATCAGAATGATCCCATTTGGCTTTCTTACTGGGTGTGATATATGTTCTATTCATTAGCTTAATGTGAGACTCTGGCCATGAGGTGGATATTGTTGATGCATCTGCAAGTGTGAAGCTTTTATTTATGCTTTCTACTGACACCTGCCAGCTTTCAGCTATGTGCTCAACATTTTCTCTCCCATATGATGTCATGATTGTTTTATATAATAAACTTACCTTATATTTCCCTATTTTAAAAAGATAGAGCAACAGCACGATACCTCCATGCCTCCTCCCCTTCCGGCCCCGCATAACTACGTTTTTACATGTTTTCATCTAGGCATTAAGGGAAAAGAGGACTAAATGCCAAGTTTCGCCAATAAAGCTCCTCTCCCAGCTGCCATAACCACCCTAAGAGCACTGTCAAAAGATTGATAATCCTCACAGAGTGGCAACGCACGCTCTTATGGACGAAGAAAACCCTCCATTGCATTACCATCCTTGAAACCTACATTAAGGTACTCACGCATTGGTACTACGTCCCAGCTAGACTCGCGAAAATCTTCCCTGGAGCCTCCCCCACCTGTTGGAGAGACTGCTCACATATAGGGGACATGATCCACATTTGGTGGAGCTGCCCCAGACTCAAACCTATCTGGAACAAATGTTTTTCTACACTAACCAGCTTAGGTATCAGCCTACCCAAAACACCCGAGACGGCTCTGTTCCATTTAGGCACATGCAAATTACCCAAACATTATGGATCGCTTAGTATTTACCTCCTGTCGGCTGTTAAACTTAATATAGCGAGATCTTGGAAAAGATCCCTCCCCCCAGCCTGGTCGGATATTATATCCACTATGGCTTACATGTACTCTATGGAGAAGAGCATTTATTATGCCTCTGGTAGGACTGATTTCTTCGAACTGGTATGGTCCGATTGGAAAAATAGGTTTGACACCCTCTGGCTCCGCAGCTTCGACACCTAGGCGAAAGTACACCCCCAACCACATCGGTAGAAGGCCTGGCCTCACCCTGGTATACCTGAACTGGCTTCTTCCATGACCCTTCCCCCTCCTCTAAAGTCACCTTAGCATATTCCCCTCCCTTTTCCCCCTACCTCCCCTCCCTCCTCCACCCCCCCCCCCTCTCGATGTTATTCTACGACCTGTTGGAACACCGATACCCCTTTAATAGGTATTTACGTCATGACTGTATTGCTTACGTTTATGTCCTGATGTATTTGCATTTGATGTACGATTGTCTCGTACAGTTGTTGTATCTATCACTCTTTTATTACAAAAAACTAATAAAAATTACAATTTAAAAAAAAAAAAAGATTGATAATGCACAGAGCTAATCTGCGGATCGAATGGCATCATTAACAAAGCGACCCTTGGGGTAGGAGAGGCGCTGAATTAAGCAAGACTTGCCCTTCTTCTTCTTTGGGAACACCCCTGTGGAGAAATCACAAGGTCAGGAAAAGGGGGTTCAGAGAACGGGCCAACCATTATTCCCAGGCCCCAAATCTCTTGTAAGTTTCTCTCGTACCACTTGTGGATATTATAGACTGATTGAAGATTACGGTGAATTTGGGAACCTGAAACCTCAACATCAACAGGAAAAGCAAAACAGTTCTCAAACCCAGCCAGGAGCAAATCTGCTGCCTGGTGGTTGGGTTAGACATGCAACCATGGTTCAAGAGAGCACACCCTCACCGGGCAAGGTGCCCTTGCTGAAGAAGTTGTTTTACGCGCATTTCTGTCTGATGTGTTTTCTCTTATCCTGACACAATCACTGTCTGGGTGTGAACCACCACAAAACTTGCAGATATGTTGAAAAATGTAGGAACTACCCCAGTCACACCTTTTCTACTGAAGGGACCAACATTTCCTGCCTTTTCTTCAATACTTGGAAATTTTTAGGTTACAACTACGGGCTGCACTAGGAGAGGGGGAACGTTCTGGGCCCATCCTGGACCACAACTGAATGTTGGTGTCTCCAAAAGGCAACACAAGGTTTCCACCATCTTGCGCCTAAACTCTGAATCACACTCCCTCCAAGTAACCTCTCTGTACCTCCTATATATCCAGTGATTAGTATCAGTGTATTTCAAAATAGCATGCACCTGATTAGGGTATTTATTCAGATAACAAAAAGATAGGACTCTAAAGCAGCAAAGCCACTGGTCAAAGGTCTCTTGGCGCTTAACTCTTTTGGGGCCTGTCCCATCTGAACTTCTCTCCCCTTACCTATATGCCTCTACCGACAATTCAAAGACATGAACATATCTTGCCTCCTGAATTTTCTTCACTACCTTAGGTTTTAAATGGTCGTGAAGACAGTGGATGAAGCAAGGGTAGATAGCCCCCTGAACTGCATCTTTGCGCGTAGAGATAGGAGTGGGTGAAGATGCAGTCACAACTGGTGGGGCTACTGAAGCCCCGAATGCTGCCCCTGACTCAGCCTCGTGAACATCCTCTAACTTTTTAAGCATCCTTAACATACCTTTCTGACCCTTATCCACTACACCTAGTGAAGTGTCACTCTCTGATTCCGAGTCAGTTGCTGAAGAGTCAGCAGTACCCTGCGGTCATGCATAAATTGGACTCATCTGTTCCAGAAGTGGAAGACTCTGGACCTGAAGCTGCTTCCGCCACCGATGTTGAAGGCGCTGCATTATTGGGTGGTACAAGACGATTACTTACTCCCAGTGCAACATTGGACGATGAGTCACTGTGAGGAGCAGGGGCTGAAGGAGATGAAGAAGCCATCATAGTAGAGCTATTTCCTGTTCCCAGAATGTTCTGCAAAATAGAGAATAAATTGCGAGCAACTGGGGTATTTGAAAAACAGAAAGCCCATGGGTGTCTGAATCCACAACTCACACCATCCTTGATGTAGTAGGAGCATCCATTCACACAAAATTAGAAACCACCTCAGAAGCACGCATATCAATATTATCACACGCATCAGACACACCAGCGTGAGAAAAAGAAACTGTCCGCGAGCGCTGTAGCATGCGCTTCATTAGAAACCACAGATGAAACCATGCCAGTCTGACAATGGACACCACCTGAATTGTCAAGGTGGCCAGTATCCCTTTCATTCTCAATAGGAGTATGGGCAGATTAATCAGCATCCCCACCCATGCTGATCCATGTAAACGTGCGCACCTCTGGTAGACCTGCAGCGTCTCAACACATGCCCCTTACTTTGCACAGAAGGATCCCCCCCTATTGTGACTATTAGTGGAAAAAGCACAATTTGCAAAGGTAAATTGCATGAAAATTGGGTAAAAAAAAGGTTTTCTTCTGTTGTAGGATAAATTATGTAGCATTTCCTTTTGTGTGTAATATCCCTTAGCTGCGCACGGCCACGGATATCTCACCAAGCTAATGTTATTAATGTTTTACTAGAACATATTAGAAGGAAAATACTTAAATATCATCATCTTGTGACCTGCAATGCCTGAGGAGTCTGTTTAATGCTGAGCGCAAGTTTCCCTCTAGATATCCAGGTACCCAATACACAACAGTAATAAGTAACCGAGACGTAATGGCATTCTTAAGTCTAATTTATTGCTCCAAATAACCCAGACCCCAGGGAATAATAATTATATAAGGCACTCTTTCCTCCCCTACAGTTTACGGTCCCTGACCAGCCTCACCAGTTCCTAAGTTATTTTATGTAACTGATTCACTAAAGCTCCCTCCAGCCTCTCCAGCTTCACCAGTTCCTATGTTATTCTATGTAACCGATTCACTAAAGCTCTCTCCAGCTTCACCAGTTCCTATGTTATTCTATGTAACTGATTCACTAAAGCTCCCTCCAGCCTCTCCAGTTCCTATGTTATTCTATGTAACTGATTCACTAAAGCTCCCTCCAGCTTCACCAGTTCCTATGTTATTCTATGTAACTGATTCACTAAAGCTCCCTCCAGCCTCTCCAGTTCCTATGTTATTCTATGTAACTGATTCACTAAAGCTCCCTCCAGCCTCACCAGTTCCTATGTTATTCTATGTAACAGATTCACTTAAGTTCCCTCCAGCCTCTCCAGCTTCACCAGTTCCTATGTTATTCTATGTAACTGATTCACTAAAGCTCCTACAGCTTCACCAGTTCCTATGTTATTCTGTGTACCTGATTCACTAAAGCTCCCTCCAGTGCCTATGTTATTCTATGTAACTGATTCACTAAAGCTCCCTCCAACCTCTCCAGCTTCACCAGTTCCTATGTTATTCTATGTAACTGGTTCACTAAATCTCCATCTAGCCTCTGGATCAGTACAGCCAACAGTGAATACTAAGTGTAATATCCATACACACAGTAATTACAGAAACATTATTTTGCATAGAACTGAAATTAGAAACTTGTCTTTATTTCCAGTGTTTTGTGGAGCAGAATATAATAAATGTTAATTTTATTAAATCTCTTTAAATGATTTGTGCATAAGATGTATTATAACCTTACTACGGGGTAGTACTTTGTTACAATGCACAAGACCCAGATGCACCGAAGACTCACTGTGTGTGCTGCAGTCTCACAACCTTATACAGGGATATAATGATATGTCTTGCCCAGGCTGCACTGTGGGGTACAGAGATACTCATCTTTTGTGCCAACTCATGACAATTGTCAAAACTTTGAGAAACTCATTAAAAGCTAAAATAATTCACCAGTTAGACAACAGTCTACAACATCTATGTTGTTATTTAAAGAAAACAGTGAGGTAGCTTTCTAAACGTAGTAAATAAGCTTCAGAGGATAACAGGGAACTACAGGGATAAGTATCTCTGGGGTAACTTCACTAACAGCCTCTATAATCACCAGTTCTAGAAACTCCACTAAAGAGAGGTGAGTGAGTTGCAGTGACTTGGTTCAATATATTAACATAAGACTGGTGAGGTTGTTAGTGAATCTAGCCCAGTGTTATATCTCAGTCTCCTATACAGCTTGAGCTCCCTCTGCTGGTCATACCTAAGAATACACAAATATCTTTTGCTTGTGCTATATAGCTGGTCACATAAGCTATGCGGAGGGTGAGTCATGTCCTAATGCCACACAGAAAGTTAAAGGGACATGAAACAGGTTGAGATATGTGCATATCCTAAAAGAGCTAATTAATTAAAAATAGTTTGCATAAAAAAATTGTTTAAAAATTGCTGGCAAGAATTTTAAAATAATTTTCAAAAATGAGCAAAATGAATTACATAGCTAAGCTGCCTGGAGCAGCCAACTCCACCCCCCTTATCAGTGTTTAGACACAGGCATTGTATTTCAACTGAGTTCACAGCTTCTAGGCAGCTCCAGCAGATAATCCCTATTCACTTTTGCATTCTACCAAAAAACCCCAATAGATATAGATACAGCCATAGAAGGAAATGTGTGGGGAGAGTTAGAGCTATACAATTGGACTGATTCCCTAAAGCTCTGTCCCCAGGTGAGATCATCGGTCAGTGCTATGGGCCGCTTAATGGGATCCTGTTACTTGGAGAGCTGCGTATCTCGCTATAGGGCTAAACCTACATTTCTGTATATGAAGGAGAGAAATTTACACTACATAGTGAGCCATGAAATTAGCAGTTTAATTTTTTTTATTTATTTAAAGGGACATTAACAGTAAAAAAAGTTATTTTAAAATGAATATTGTTTCTGGTCACTGAAATGTCTGTCAAGCTCCGCCCACTGATGAAATCACGATCTGGGCTGCATTAAAGTGACGGTAAATCCAAGCTTTTAACAAACGCTAGGATTTATCATTACTAAAAATCAAGGGGAGTTTAAAGGGACATGAAACCCACATTTTTTCTTTCATGATTTAGAAAGATAATGCATTTTTAAACATCTTTCTAATTTACTTCTATTATCTAATTTGTTTTATTCTCTTGATATTCTTTGCTGAAAAGCATATCTAGATATGCTCAGTAGCTGCTAATTGGTTGCTGCACATAGAAGCCTCATGTGATTGGCTCACCCATGTGCATTGCTTTTTCTTCAAATAAGGATATCTAAAAAATGAAGCAAAATAAATAATAGAAGTAAATTGTAATGCTGTTTAAATTTGTATGTTCTATCTGAATCATGAAAGAAAGATTATGGGTTTAGTGGCCCTTTAAGTGATCAGATCTAAAAAATGGTTCTAAACTCACCCTTTCTGTGCCGTTGCACATCGCTAAACTAAGCAGCTCTGGCCGCCCACGGCACAACGGTCTCCTTCACTGAGGTGATGTTTGCGACCTTTGAACCAATAGCGGTCCATGTCAGTTGACAGTGTTCTGTATGCACGCACGGCTATTGTTTTAGAGGTGCAAGCGGCACTTCATTGGTAGAAGAACGATGTGCCGTGTATATGTGTATATATATGTATGTGTGTTTATATTTGTATATGCGTTTATATGTGTATATGTGTGTGTGTATATATATATATGTGTGTGTGTGTGTATATGTATTTATGTGTATATGTGTGTGTGTGTATATGTATTTATGTGTGTGTATATGTGTGTGTATATGTATTTATGTGTGTGTGTGTATATGTATTTATGTGTGTGTGTATATATGTATTTATGTGTATATGTGTGTGTATATGTATTTATGTGTATATGTGTGTGTATATGTATTTATGTGTATATGTGTGTGTGTGTATATGTATTTATGTGTATATGTGTGTGTGTGTATATGTATTTATGTGTATATATGTGTGTGTGTGTGTATATATATGTGTATATCTGTATATATGTGTGTATATATATTTATATTTGTGAATATGTGTATATACAGTATTTATATGTTTGTGTAGGTCTATCTGTGTGTGTGTGTGTGTATATATATATATATATATATATATATATATATATATATATATATATATATATGTGTGTGTGTGTTTGTATATATATATATATATGTGAGTGAGTGTGTGTGTATGTATACATATATATATATGTGTGTGTATGTATATATATATATATGTGTGTGTGTGTGTATATATGTATATATATGCGTGTGTGTATATGTATAGGCACACAGGGTAACAAACAGTGGGTTCCTTTTTATATCTGTCCTTAGAGGGACATTAAACACTATATATATATATATATATATATATATATATATATATATATATATATATATATACTGTATATATATAAAAAAACCTCTGCAATATACTTTTATTATTTATTTTGTCCCCTTTTCCTGTAATTCCATTCTGAAACTGTGAGCTTTTCAGTTCCTAATAGAAATGGAAGTGCAGAACACTGTTATATTCCTCACAGCCATTGGCTGCACACTCTAGTGACCTATTTATAACTGTCCCTAATTGGCCACAGCATGGAAGGTAACCTTAGTTACAACATGACAGCTCCCAGTGTTTTATAGACACTAAAACTTTACACTTATTTTGTCAATATTTAAACAGCTAAAGAAACTTTAAAAATACATCTACATGCTATTCCCAGACTAATCTTTTTTTACTGCCTCATTTTATCATTTATTAAGTGTTTAATGTCCCTTTAAGGGACCACGTGACATATTCACTATGTGATGAAGCAGTTGCATATTCATTGCATTGTTACTTCTGTCATATCATTCATCTGCCCCATTGTCCATTCTTTAATTAATTCAGCCATCAATAAATTAACTTATTCATCCCTTCATTCATTTATCTTATTCATTCATTCATTCATCCCTTTATTTATTCATTCATCTGCTCAATTATTCAATTAGCCATTCCTTCCTTTATTCATCTTTTCATTAATTCCTTTATTCATTCATCTGCTCATTCTTTCAATTATCCATCACATCATTCATCCCTTTATTCGTTTGTGACATTATTCATTCATCCCCTCAATAAATTAATTCAACCATCACTTACGTCTTTATTCATTCATCTCTTTTTTCCTTTGTGACTTTATTCATTCATCAATTCCCATATTCATCCCCTCATTAATTCATCAACCATCCCTTATTTATTCAACTATTTACTCTTTATTAATTCACCCCCTTTATTCATTCCTCCCCTCATTCATTCATTGATACACCTATTCAGTGACACAGTTTCCATCCCCTCATTAATTAATCAACCATCCCTTATTAATTCAGCCATTACTCTTTATTAATTCACCCCTTTATTCATTCCTCCCCTCATTCATTAGACTATACCTCATTCAACCATTACTCTTTATTAATTCACCCCTTTATTCATTCTTCCCCTCATTCATTAGACTATACCTCATTCAACCATTACTCTTTATTAATTCACCCCTTTATTCATTCCTCCCTTCATTCATTAGACTATACCTCATTCAACCATTACTCTTTATTAATTCACCCCTTTATTCTTTCCTCCCCTCATTCATTAGACTATACCTCATTCAACCATTACTGTTTATTAATTCACCCCTTTATTCATTCCTCCCCTCATTCATTCATTAGACTATACCTCGTTCAACCATTATTCTTTATTAATTCACCCCTTTATTCATTCCTTCCTTCATTCATTAGACTATACCTCATTCAACCATTACTCTTTATTCATTCCTCCCTTCATTCATTTGACTATACCTCATTCAACCATTACTCTTTATTAATTAACCTCTTTATTCTTTCCTCCCCTCATTCATTAGACTATACTTGATTCAACCATTACTATTCATTCATTCAACGATTCCCTCAGTGATACAGTTTCCATCCCCTCATTATTCATTCCTCCCCTCATTCATTAGACTATACTTCATTCAACCATTTTCCTTTATTCATTCATTGATACAATTATTCCCTCAGTGATACAGTTTCCATCCCCTCATTATTCATTCCTCCCCTCATTCATTAGACTATACTTCATTCAACCATTACCCTTTATTCATTCGTTGATACACTTATTCCCTCAGTGATAAGTTTCCATCCCCTCATTATTCATTCCTCTCCTCATTCATTAGACTATACTTCATTCATTCATTGATACACTTATTCCCTCAGTGATACAGTTTCCAACCCCTCATTATTCATTCCTCCCCTCATTCATTAGACTATACTTCATTCAACCATTACCCTTTATTCATTCGTTGATACACTTATTCCCTCAGTGATACAGTTTCCATCCCCTCATTATTCATTCCTCCCCTCATTCATTAGACTATACTTCATTCATTGATACACGTATTCCCTCAGTGATACAGTTTCCATCCCCTCATTCATTAGACTATACTTCATTCATTGATACACTTATTCCCTCAGTGATACAGTTTCCATCCCCTCATTATTCATTCCTCCCCACATTCATTAGACTATACTTCATTCAACCATTACCCTTTATTCATTCGTTGATACACTTATTCCCTCAGTGATAAGTTTCCATCCCCTCATTATTCATTCCTCCCCTCATTCATTAGACTATACTTCATTCATTCATTGATACACTTATTCCCTCAGTGATACAGTTTCCACCCCCTCATTATTCATTCCTCCCCTCATTCATTAGACTATACTTCATTCAACCATTACCCTTTATTCATTCGTTGATACACTTATTCCCTCAGTGATACAGTTTCCATCCCCTCATTATTCATTCCTCCCCTCATTCATTAGACTATACTTCATTCATTGATACACGTATTCCCTCAGTGATACAGTTTCCATCCCCTCATTCATTAGACTATACTTAATTCATTGATACACTTATTCCCTCAGTGATACAGTTTCCATCCCCTCATTCATTAGACTATACTTCATTCATTGATACACTTATTCCCTCAGTGATACAGTTTCCATCCCCTCATTCATTAGACTATACTTCATTCAACCATTACCCTTTATTCATTCATTGATACACTTATTCCCTCAGTGATACAGTTTCCATCCCCTCATTATTCATTACTCCCCTCATTCATTAGACTATACTTCATTCATTCATTCATTGATACACTTATTCCCTCAGTGATACAGTTTCCATCCCCTCATTATTCATTCCTCCCCTTTCATTAGACTATACTTCATTCATTGATACACTTATTCCCTCAGTGATACAGTTTCCATCCCCTCATTATTCATTCCTCCCCTCATTCATTAGACTATACTTCATTCATTCATTCATTGATATACTTATTCCCTCAGTGATACAGTTTCCATCCCCTCATTCATTAGACTATACTTCATTCATTCATTGATACACTTATTCCCTCAGTGATAGTTTCCATCCCCTCATTATTTATTCCTCCCCTCATTCATTAGACTATACTTCATTCATTCATTGATACACTTATTCCCTCAGTGATACAGTTTCCATCCACTCATTATTCATTCCTCCCCTCATTCATTAGACTATACTTCATTCATTCATTGATACACTTATTCCCTCAGTGATACAGTTTCCAACCCCTCATTATTCATTCCTCCCCTCATTCATTAGACTATACTTCATTCATGGATACACTTATTCCCTCAGTGATACAGTTTCCAACCCCTCATTATTCATTCCTCCCCTCATTCATTAGACTATACTTCATTCATTGATACACTTATCCCCTCATTATTCATTCCTCCCCTCATTCATTAGACTATACTTCATTCATTCATTCATTGATACACTTATTCCCTCAGTGATACAGTTTCCATCCACTCATTATTCATTCCTCCCCTCATTCATTAGACTATACTTCATTCATTCATTGATACACTTATTCCCTCAGTGATACAGTTTCCAACCCCTCATTATTCATTCCTCCCCTCATTCATTAGACTATACTTCATTCATGGATACACTTATTCCCTCAGTGATACAGTTTCCATCCCCTCATTCATTAGACTATACTTCATTCATTCATTGATATACTTATTCCCTCAGTGATACAGTTTCCATCCCCTCATTCATTAGACTATACTTCATTCATTCATTGATATACTTATTCCCTCAGTGATACAGTTTCCATCCCCTCATTCATTAGACTATACTTCATTCATTCATTGATATACTTATTCCCTCAGTGATAGTTTCCATCCCCTCATTCATTAGACTATACTTCATTCATTCATTGATATACTTATTCCCTCAGTGATACAGTTTCCATCCCCTCATTCATTAGACTATACTTCATTCATTGATATATTTATTCCCTCAGTGATACAGTTTCCATCCCCTCAATAACAAGATTATTATCATTCGGTCTCCTGTGGGGATAAAATAATCACACGACGAGGATGGGATTCGAACCCACGCGTGCAGAGCACAATGGATTAGCAGTCCATCGCCTTAACCACTCGGCCACCTCGTCTGATATGTAAGTGTAAGCAGATTAGTATTATATCAGCGTCACCAGAGACCGTGTGACGTTACATACTCGTGTCCGGTGTCGCCCGGTGTTAACCGGTGACCCGTGTTGTCTCGTTGCTGTTTGTTATACAGTTACACCGGCTAACAATTCGCAGCCCCCAATGTGCGCATGCGCGTCTCTCTTCTGCCCTGTCTCCTCCGTATTGCCAGGGGGCGCTGCATGCGCAAGAATCCGCTCTGGTTCTATAGCCTCTCCTACTAAATACGTCAAACGCGCTTGTCCTTTATTGTGCGCACGCGCACCTCCCCTCTAGTCCTTCTTACTGCTAGGGGGCGCTGCAGGGTATTTCCGCGATGTCTGTGCACTCTTGCCTATAGCTATGCGACTCCCTTAGTTCTTAGGCTGCTGGGTTATGTAGGCGGGGCCGACGCATTTAAATGCCAGTATTGGGGCAATTACCTCTGCTGGAGGATAGAGAGGCTGATGAAGGGCAGCGGTACTGCAGGGGATCAGGGCACTTTATACAGAGCTGATGCTGGAAAATAACCCCAGGGTGGTTTGTAATTATACAGAATTAGGCTCTCCGCTTGCAGTAGTAAAGCTATGTCGTGATATGTCTGTGCAGTACTAATGCTATGTCATGACATGTCTATGCAGTACTATTGCTATATGTCTTTGTAGTAGTAATGTTATGTCGTGATATGTCACTCTATACTATATCCTGACGTGTATGTGCAGCACCAATGCTATGTCATGACATGTCTATACTATATCCTGATATTTGTATGTGCAGCACCAATGCTATGTCATGACATGTCTATACTATATCCTGATATTTGTATGTGCAGCACCAATGCTATGTCATGACATGTCTATACTATATCCTGATATTTGTATGTGCAGCACCAATGCTATGTCATGACATGTCTATACTATATCCTGATATTTGTATGTGCAGCACCAATGCTATGTCATGACATGTCTATACTATATCCTGATATTTGTATGTGCAGCACCAAAGCTATGTCATGACATGTCATATCCTGAAATGTGTATGTGCAGCACCAATGCTATGTCATGACGTGCATACAATACTAATACTGTATGGTAATACAAGTTCCTACAGTAGCAATTCTGTGTTGTGATACACAATAGTTAACTAGCAGTGAGGTTTAGGTAAAGTCTTCTACAGGTAATTTATAGGACAGAAAGGCAATAAATCAGATGACCCACAGTAAATGGTCAGTAATAATGTGCCTGAGTGTAGATTGTAAGCTCTGTGGCACAGTCTGGGTACAGGGTACTGTGTAAGACTAACCAGCTAGCAATGTCCCCTGTAGTGCGCTGCTCATTTTTTCGGGTAGTGTTGGTTGCCCTGCTACTTGTCGCACTACTTCAGTTGCTCTACCTCTCCCTCCTATCTAGTCTACATGGGCGCCAGCAGCAGAGGTCGGCGTATCCGGTGCCGGTGGGCACTGCTCACCAGGAGCCACGCTGGCAAGTAGAACAGAGAGAACGTCTTAAGGATGTCTTGTCAAGTGGCGGAATATTAGATGCCAGTGGTCAGTACAGGATTTACCGCCCTCTGGTTGCACATGAAGAAGGTAACTGGGCACGCAGAGATGTAGCTTTGGCTTCCCACGCCAGCTTAAGCAATATGGGACATCTGCAAGACCTGGTAGAGCGATGGGAAGGAAGGATTTCCTTTGCACTCTTTTCAGCTAATACCGCACAAACAAAGCTAGCCACTTTGCTGGTATATGCCCTGGCTCGTCTGTGCCAGCCTGTAAGGCAGAGAGTTTCATTTCATTTAGTATGCCAGTCTGGCGATATGGCAACTTTTCCAGAACTGGAAGATCGAGGAGAATTTGCCCGCTTGCGCACATGCCAGTCTGTTTTTGCCAAGGCAGTGAGTATGGGTGCACATTCAGTGAACTACGCTGGTAATGTGTCTTATCCAAATAATTTGCTAAGGAATGTTGCTAGGGCTGGTATTGGAAATGTAGAATTTTCCCTGGTGGTGGACATTGACATGGTACCTAGTGAAAGATTGAGGGCAGACTTTTTGGCTCTAGCTGCAGGAGGGGTGGAGCGACAGGTGGTGTTTGTTGTGCCTGCATTTGAAATACGTCATACACGCCGCCTGCCTAGCAACAAGGAAGAGCTACTGCGGTTGTACCAGGTGGGAGAAGTGAGGGCATTTTATGAAGAGCTGTGCCCTCGTTGCCAGGCACCCACCAACTACTCCCGCTGGATTAATTTATCTGAAAAAGAGAGTTCCGCCAGGCTAGGAGTTGCATATATTGTGGAGTGGAGAGACCCATGGGAACCATTTTACATTGGAGGTGCAGAAGTTCCAGCTTATGATGAGCGTTTCAAACAGTATGGCTTCAATAGGATAAGCCAGGTAACAGCAAAGTAAAAAGAGTGTCTGAGAGAGAGTGAGGGGGGGGAGAAGAGAGTGAGGGGAGGAGAAGAGAGTGAGGGGAGGAGAAGAGAGTGAGGGGAGGAGAAGAGAGCGAGGGGAGGAGAAGAGAGCGAGGGGAGGAGAAGAGAGCGAGGGGAGGAGAAGAGAGCGAGGGGAGGAGAAGAGAGCGAGGGGAGGAGAAGAGAGCGAGGGGAGGAGAAGAGAGCGAGGGGAGGAGAAGAGAGCGAGGGGAGGAGAAGAGAGCGAGGGGAGGAGAAGAGAGCGAGGGGAGGAGAAGAGAGCGAGGGGAGGAGAAGAGAGCGAGGGGAGGAGAAGAGAGCGAGGGGAGGAGAAGAGAGCGAGGGGAGGAGAAGAGAGCGAGGGGAGGAGAAGAGAGCGAGGAGAAGAGAGCGAGAGAGCGAGGGGAGGAGAAGAGAGCGAGAGAGCGAGGGGAGGAGAAGAGAGCGAGAGAGCGAGGGGAGGAGAAGAGAGCGAGAGAGCGAGGGGAGGAGAAGAGAGCGAGAGAGCGAGGGGAGGAGAAGAGAGCGAGAGAGCGAGGGGAGGAGAAGAGAGCGAGGGGAGGAGAAGAGCGAGAGAGCGAGGGGAGGAGAAGAGAGAGAGAGCGAGGGGAGGAGGAGAGAGAGAGAGAGCGAGGGGAGGAGGAGAGAGAGAGAGAGCGAGGGGAGGAGGAGAGAGAGAGAGAGCGAGGGGAGGAGGAGAGAGAGAGAGAGAGCGAGGGGAGGAGGAGAGAGAGAGAGAGCGAGGGGAGGAGGAGAGAGAGAGAGAGCGAGGGGAGGAGGAGAGAGCGAGGGGAGGAGGAGAGAGCGAGGGGAGGAGGAGAGAGCGAGGGGAGGAGGAGAGAGCGAGGGGAGGAGGAGAGAGCGAGGGGAGGAGAAGAGAGCGAGGGGAGGAGAAGAGAGCGAGGGGAGGAGAAGAGAGCGAGGGGAGGAGAAGAGAGCGAGGGGAGGAGAAGAGAGCGAGGGGAGGAGAAGAGAGCGAGGGGAGGAGAAGAGAGCGAGGGGAGGAGAAGAGAGCGAGGGGAGGAGAAGAGAGCGAGGGGAGGAGAAGAGAGCGAGGGGAGGAGAAGAGAGCGAGGGGAGGAGAAGAGAGCGAGAGAGCGAGGGGAGGAGAAGAGAGCGAGGGGAGGAGAAGAGAGCGAGGGGAGGAGAAGAGAGCGAGGGGAGGAGAAGGGAGCGAGGGGAGGAGAAGAGAGCGAGAGAGCGAGGGGAGGAGAAGAGAGCGAGAGAGCGAGGGGAGGAGAAGAGAGCGAGGGGAGGAGAAGAGAGCGAGAGAGCGAGGGGAGGAGGAGAGAGCGAGAGAGCGAGGGGAGGAGGAGAGAGCGAGAGAGCGAGGGGAGGAGGAGAGAGCGAGGGGAGGAGGAGAGAGAGAGAGAGCGAGGGGAGGAGGAGAGAGAGAGAGAGAGCGAGGGGAGGAGGAGAGAGAGAGAGAGAGAGAGCGAGGGGAGGAGGAGAGAGAGAGAGAGAGAGCGAGGGGAGGAGGAGAGAGCGAGGGGAGGAGGAGAGAGCGAGGGGAGGAGAAGAGAGCGAGAGAGCGAGGGGAGGAGGAGAGAGAGAGAGAGAGCGAGGGGAGGAGGAGAGAGAGCGAGGGGAGGAGGAGAGAGAGCGAGGGGAGGAGGAGAGAGAGCGAGGGGAGGAGGAGAGAGAGCGAGGGGAGGAGGAGAGAGAGCGAGGGGAGGAGAGAGAGAGCGAGGGGAGGAGAGAGAGAGCGAGGGGAGGAGAGAGAGAGCGAGGGGAGGAGAGAGAGAGCGAGGGGAGGAGAGAGAGAGCGAGGGGAGGAGAGAGAGAGCGAGGGGAGGAGAGAGAGAGCGAGGGGAGGAGAGAGAGAGCGAGGGGAGGAGAGAGAGAGCGAGGGGAGGAGAGAGAGAGAGCGAGGGGAGGAGAGAGAGAGCGAGGGGAGGAGAGAGAGAGCGAGGGGAGGAGAGAGAGAGCGAGGGGAGGAGAAGAGCGAGGGGAGGAGAAGAGAGAGAGCGAGGGGAGGAGAAGAGAGAGAGCGAGGGGAGGAGAAGAGAGAGAGCGAGGGGAGGAGAAGAGAGAGAGTGAGGTGAGGGGCCCCAGAGGTGAATAGAGAGAGGGGGGAGGAGGGTCCCCAGAGGAGAAGGGGGTGAGGAGGAGGGGCCCCAGAGGAGTGAGTGAGGGCTCTGGAGGAAAACATTCAAGAGAAGAGGGAATTTAAACAAAGGGCACTAGAGAAAAATAGAGTCTATAGGAGAATATGAGGGTTAATTTGTAGACTAGGAAGAGAAGACCGAGGAACAAGAAGGGAGAGAGTCCCAGAGGGAGGTTGTCGGGCACAGCCATGGAACACACCATCCTAACCACTGCTTGTTTCCCTTACACAGGCCTGTGAGATGAATATGGCCGGCTTCTCCTTTGCTGTACTGGATTCTGCCTTCCTACTTCATAAGGGCCACAAGCTACCTGGGGACTTCCATAGCCAAAAGGAGGTTGAGAACCGGAGGAACCGCCAGCTTTTCAGGGGATTCAAGGAGGAGCTGAAGATCAGATACCCCAATGCCCAGCGCCACTGCTGACCCTGGAGGTTGGCTAAAGAAACTGTACAAAAAGCTGAACCCTCTAGTGATAATGAGTAGACGTCCCCATATGAGTGTTTATTATTCTGTAGCCGTCTTGGGCTGAGAACTGTCCGTGAGCACCAGAGCATCTGATAACGTCCTCCTATGATCTATTTATTAGCTGATGTCTGTGACTAGGACCAGAGCATCTGATGACGTCCTCCTGTGATCTATTTTTTAGCTGATGTCTGTGACTAGGACCAGAGCATCTGATGACGTCCTCCTGTGATCTATTTATTAGCTGATGTCTGTGGCTACTGATTATAGTTTCTTTATTAGTTCTTTCACCCTATATCTTTAGCTGCATTAATATATTTGTCCCTCTTAAAGTGACATTTCTGTCAGTCATTTTTATTTATTTAAACCTGTTAAAGGGACATTCTAATACAAAAATGAGTTGCTGTAATTGTGTTTATAGTGTGTCATCTTTTTTTCACTAGTGTTAGAGGCTAACTAAGGGTTAACTCACAAATGATCTATGACACAACTCCTGAGGAAGACACCTGTAGTGATGGGCAGCTATGTGCGTATGCAATTGCTTCTTCATCCTGTGATTTTACCAAATCTGTATCTGCCATATAAGAAGTATGAACCCTACAAGCTCCTACCGTCACCCGTGAAAGTCTTAAAGGGACAGTCTACACCTTAGTCATCTTAAAGTATCACCTTAGATTAAGCTACAAATAGTCTCCTGTTACCCTTTCTATATCTTGCAGCAGGAATGGTAAAAAAGTTATTTTAAAATTAATGTTGTTTCTGGCCAGTTTGATATGGCTGTCAAGCTCCGCCCACTGATGACATCACAATCTGGGCTACATCTAGGCACTCTGCTGATTAACATTGACAGTCTGTTGAATCCAACTAGTGAGCCTTTTGTGATTGGATGACATATGCAGCCAAGATGGTGATGTCATCAGTGGGCGCAGCTTGGCGGCCATGTCTAAGAGGCCAGAAACAATATTAATTTTAAAATAACTTTTTTACTGTTCCTGCTGCATGCTATAGAAGAGATGCAGGAGGCTATTTGCAGCTTAATCTAAGGTAAGACTTTAAGATGACTAAGGTGTAGACTGTCCCTTTAAAGGGACATGAAACCCAAACATTTTCTTTCATGATTCAGATTGACAATACAATTTTAAACAACTTTCAAATTTGCTTTATTCTCTTGTCATTCTTAGTTGAAAGCTAAACCCAGATAGGCTCATGCTAATTTCTTTCATGTAATTAGCAAGAGTCCATGAGCTAGTGACGTATGGGATATACATTCCTACCAGGAGGGGCAAAGTTTCCCAAACCTCAAAATGCCTATAAATACACCCCTCACCACACCCACAATTCAGTTTTACAAACTTTGCCTCCCGTGGAGGTGGTGAAGTAAGTTTGTGCTAGATTCTACGTTGATATGTGCTTCGCAGCAGGCTGGAGCCCGGTTTTCCTCTCAGTGTGCAGTGAATGTCAGAGGGATGTGAAGAGAGTATTGCCTATTTCAATTCAATGGTCTCCTTCTACGGGATCTATTTCATAGGTTCTCTGTTATCGGTCGTAGAGATTCATCTCTTACCTCCCTTTTCAGTTCGACGATATACTCCTATATACCATTACCTCTACTGATTCTCGTTTCAGTACTGGTTTGGCTTTCTACTACATGTAGATGAGTGTCCTGGGGTAAGTAAGTCTTATTTTTTTGTGACACTCTAAGCTATGGTTGGGCACTTTTATATAAAGTTCTAAATATATGTGTTTAAACATTTGCCTTGATTCAGGATGATCAATATTCCTTATTTCAGACAGTCAGTTTCATTATTTGGGATAATGCATATGAATCAATAATTTTTTCTTACCTTAAAATTGACTTTTTTCCCTGTGGGCTGTTAGGCTCGCGGGGGCTGAAAATGCTTAATTTTATTGCGTCATTCTTGGCGCGGACTTTTTTGGCGCAAAAAAAAATAATTTCTTTGTCATTTCCGGCGTCATACTTGTCGCCGGAAGTTGTTCGTGTTTGCGTCATTTTTTTTACGTTTTGCGCCAAAAATGTCGGTGTCACCGGATGTGGCGTCATTCTTGGTGCCAAAAGCATTTGTGCGCCAATAATGTGGGCGTCTTTTTTGGCGCTAAAAAATGTGGGCGTCATTATTGTCTCCACCTTTTTTTCATATTATTTAAGTCTCATTTTTCATTTGCTTCTGGTTGCTAGAGGCTTGTTCATTGGCATTTTTTCCCATTCCTGAAACTGTCTTTTAAGGAATTTGATAGATTTTGCTTTATTTGTTATTTTCTCTCTTACATATTGCAAGATGTCTCAGATTGACCCTGGATCAGAAGCTACTTCTGGAAAAACGCTGCCTGATGCTGGTTCTGCCAAAGATAAGTGTATTTGCTGTAAACTTGTGGTAACTGTTCCTCCAGCTGTAGTTTGTGATGAATGTCATGATAAGCTTGCTAATGCAGATAGTATTTCCATTAGTAATATTCCATTACCTGTTGCTGTTCCATCAACATCTAATACTCAGGATGTTCCTGTTAATATAAGAGATTTTGTTTCTAAATCTATTAGGAATGCTATGTCTGTTATTCCTCCTTCCAGTAAAGGTCTTTTAAAACTTCACATTTTTCAGATGAATTTTTAAATGAACATCATCATTCTGATTTGTCTGTTTCTGATGAGGATTTTTCTGGTTCAGAGGATTCTGTCTCAGATATTGACACTGATAAATCTTCATATTTATTTAAAATGGAATTTATTCGTTCTTTACTTAAAGAAGTTTTAATCGCATTAGAGATGGAGGAATCTAGCCCTCTTGATACTAAATCTACTAAGCGTTTAAATTCGTTTTTTAAACCTCCTACAGTTATTCCGGAAGTTTTTCCTGTCCCTGATGCTATTTCTGAAGTAATTTCTAGGGAATGGAATAATCTGGGTAATTCATTTACTCCTAAAAGGTTTAAAAAATTGTATCCTGTGCCATCTGACAGATTAGAGTTTTGGGACAAAATCCCTAAAGTTGATGGGGCTATCTCTACTCTCGCTAAACGTACTACTATTCCTAGCAGATAGTACTTCCTTTAAGGATCCTTTAGATAGGAAGATTGAATCCTTTCTAAGGAAAGCTTATTTATGTTCAGGTAATCTTCTTAGGCCTGCTATTTCTTTGGCTGATGTTGCGGCAGCTTCCACTTTTTGGTTGGAGGCTTTGGCACAACAAGTGTCAGATCATAATACTCATAGCATTATTAAACTTCTTCAACATGCTAATAACTTTATTTGTGATGCCATCTTTGATATCATTAGAGTTGATGTCAGGTATATGTCTTTAGCTATTTTAGCTAGAAGAGCTTTATGGCTTAAAACTTGGAATGCAGATATGTCTTCTAAGTTAACTTTGCTTTCCCTTTCTTTCCAAGGTAATAAATTGTTTGGTTCCCAGTTGGATTCTATTATTTCAACTGTTACTGGGGGGAAAGGAACTTTTTTACCTCAGGATAAAAAATCTAAAGGTAAATATAGGGCTGCTAATCGTTTTCGTTCCTTTCGTCAGAATAAGGTACAGAAGCCTGATCCTTCCCCTAAAAGAACGGTTTCTGTTTGGAAACCATCTCCAGTCTGGAATAAATCCAAGCCTTTCAGAAAGCCAAAGCCAGCTCCCAAGTCCACATGAAGATGCGGCCCTCATTTCAGCTCAGCTGGTAGGGGGCAGATTACGATTTTTCAAAGAAATTTGGATCAATTCGATTCACAGTCTTTGGATTCAGAACATTGTTTCACAAGGGTACAGAAAAGGTTTCAAGGTAAGGCCTCCTGCAAGAAGATTTTTTTCTTTCTCGCATTCCAATAAACCCAGTGAAGGCTCAAGCATTTCTGAAATGTGTTTCAGATCTAGAGTTGGCTGGAGTAATTGTGCCAGTTCCAGTTCTGGAACAGGGTCTGGGGTTTTACTCAAATCTATTCATTGTACCAAAGAAGGAGAATTCCTTCAGACCAGTTCTGGATTTAAAAATATTGAATCATTATGTAAGGATACCAACATTCAAAATGGTAACTATAAGGACTATTCTGCCTTTTGTTCAGCAAGGGCATTATATGTCCACAATAGATTTACAGGATGCATATCTGCATATTCCGATTCATCCAGATCACTTTCAGTTTCTGAGATTCTCTTTTCTAGACAAGCATTACCAGTTTGTGGCTCTGCCGTTCGGCCTAGCAACAGCTCCAAGGATTTTTTCAAAGGTTCTCGTGCCCTTCTGTCTGTAATCAGAGAACAGGGTATTGTGGTATTTCCTTATTTGGACGATATCTTGGTACTTGCTCAGTCTTCACATTTAGCAGAATTTCATACGAATCGACTTGTGTCGTTTCTACAAGAACATGGTTGGAGGATCAATTTACCAAAGAGTTCATTGATTCCTCAGACAAGGGTAACCTTTTTAGGTTTCCAAATAGATTCAGTGTCCATGACTTTGTCTCTGACGGACAAGAGACGTCTGAAATTGGTTTCAGCTTGTCGAAAACCTTCAGTCTCAATCATTCCCTTCGGTAGCCTTATGCATGGAAATTCTAGGTCTTATGACTGCTGCATCGGACGCGATCCCCTTTGCTCGTTTTCACATGCGACCTCTTCAGCTTTGTATGCTGAACCAATGGTGCAGGGATTATACAAAGATATCACAGTTAATATCTTTAAATCCGATTGTACGACACTCTCTGATGTGGTGGACAGATCACCATCGTTTAGTTCAAGGGGCTTCTTTTGTTTTTCCAACCTGGACTGTGATCTCAACAGATGCGAGTCTGACAGGTTGGGGAGCTGTATGGGGGTCTCTGACAGCGCAGGGGGTTTGGGAATCTCAGGAGGCGAGATTACCAATCAACATTTTGGAACTCTGTGCGATTTTCAGAGCTCTTCAGTCGTGGCCTCTTCTGAAGAGAGAATCGTTCATTTGTTTTCAGACGGACAAAGTCACAACCGTGGCATATGTCAATCATCAAGGGGGGACTCACAGTCCTCTGGCTATGAAAGAAGTATCTCGGATACTTGTATGGGCGGAATCCAACTCCTGTCTAATTTCTGCGGTTCACATCCCAGGTATAGACAATTGGGAAGCGGATTATCTCAGTCGCCAGACGTTACATCCGGGCGAATGGTCTCTTCACCCAGAGGTATTTCTTCAGATTGTTCAAATCTGGGGACTTCCAGAAATAGATCTGATGGCCTCTCATCTAAACAAGAAACTTCCCAGGTATCTGTCCAGATCCAGGGATCCTCAGACGGAGGCAGTGGATGCATTGTCACTTCCTTGGAAGTATCATCCTGCCTATATCTTTCCGCCTCTAGTTCTTCTTCCAAGAGTGATCTCCAAGATTCAAAAAGAGCGTTCGTTTGTTCTGCTGGTGGCTCCAGCATGGCCTCACAGGTTTTGGTATGCGGATCTTGTTCGGATGGCTACTTGCCAGCCTTGGACTCTTCTGTTAAGACCAGACCTTCTTTCTCAAGGTCCTTTTTTCCATCAGGATCTCAAATCATTAAATTTGAAGGTATGGAGATTGAACGCTTGATTCTCAGTCATAGAGGTTTCTCTGACTCTGTAATTAATACTATGTTACAGGCTCGTAAATCTGTGTCTAGGAAGATATATTATCGAGTCTGGAAGACTTACATTTCTTAGTGTTCTTCTCCTCATTTTTCCTGGCATTCTTTTAGAATTCCTAGAATTTTAGTTTCTTCAGGATGGTCTGGATAAAGGTTTGTCTGCAAGTTCCTTGAAAGGACAAATTTCTGCTCTTTCTGTGCTGTTTCACAGAAAGATTGCTAATCTTCCTGATATTCATTGTTTTGTACAGGCTTTGGTTCGTATAAAACCTGTCATTAAGTCAATCTCTCCTCCTTGGAGTTTGAATTTGGTTCTGGGGGCTTTACAAGCTCCTCCGTTTGAACCTATGCATTCTCTGGATATTAAATTACTTTCTTGGAAAGTGTTGTTCCTTTTGGCCATCTCTTCTGCTAGAAGAGTTTCTGAGTTATCTGCTCTTTCTTGTGAATCTCCTTTTCTGATTTTTCATCAGGATAAGGCGGTGTTGCGGACTTCATTTAAATTTTTACCTAAAGTTGTGAATTCTAACAACATTAGTAGAGAAATTGTGGTTTCTTCATTGTGTCCTAATCCTAAGAATTCTAAGGAAAGATCGATACATTCTTTGGATGTAGTTAGAGCTTTGAAATATTATGTTGAAGCTACTAAAGATTTCCGAAAGACTCTAGTCTATTTGTTATCTTTTCCGGTTCCAGGAAAGGTCAGAAGGCCTCTGCCTTTTCTTTGGCGTCTTGGTTAAAATCTTTGATTCATCATGCTTATGTTGAGTCGGGTAAAACTCCACCTCAAAGGATTACAGCTCATTCTACTAGGTCAGTTTCTACTTCCTGGGCGTTTAGGAATGAAGCTTCGGTTGATCAGATTTGCAAAGCAGCAACTTGGTCTTCTTTGCATACTTTTACTAAATTCTACCATTTTTATGTGTTTTCTTCTTCTGAAGCAGTTTTTGGTAAAAAAAAGTACTTCAGGCAGCTGTTTCAGTTTGATTCTTCTGCTTATAATGTCATTTTTTTCATTATAAGATTTAAACTTTATTTTGGGTGTGGATTATTTTTCAGCGGAATTGGCTGTCTTTATTTTATCCCTCCCTCTCTAGTGAGTCCTGCGTGGAAGTTCCACATCTTGGGTATTTATTATCCCATACGTCACTAGCTCATGGACTCTTGCTAGTTAAATGAAAGAAAACATAATTTATGTAAGAACTTACCTGATAAATTCATTTCTTTCATATTAGCAAGAGTCCATGAGGCCCACCCTTTTTTTGTGGTGGTTATTTTTTTGTATAAAGCACAATTATTCCAATTCCTTATTTTTTTTATGCTTTCGCACTTTTTTCTTATCACCCCACTTCTTGGCTATTCGTTAAACTGATTTGTGGGTGTGGTGAGGGGTGTATTTATAGGCATTTTGAGGTTTGGGAAACTTTGCCCCTCCTGGTAGGAATGTATATCCCATACGTCACTAGCTCATGGACTCTTGCTAATATGAAAGAAATGAATTTATCAGGTAAGTTCTTACATAAATTATGTTTTCTAAGCCCTTGAAAGCCGCCTCTGCTTTTGACAGTTTTTCACAGCTAGAGGGCGTTAGTTCTTGTGTTTCATATAGATAACACTGAGCTCATGCACGTGAAGTTATTTAAGAGTCAGCACTAATTGCCTGCAATGCAACTCTGTTAAAAGATCTGAGATAAGGGGGCAGTTTGCAGAGGCTTAGATACAAGGTAATCACAGAGGTAAAAAGTATATTAATATAACTGAGATAAGGGGCAGTTTTCAGAGGCTTAGATACAAGGTAATCACAGAGGTAAAACGTATATTAATATAACTGAGATACGGGGCAGTCTGCAGAGGCTTAGATACAAGGTAATCACAGAGGTAAAAAGTATATTATTATAACTGTGTTGGTTATGCAAAACTGGGGAATGGGTAATAAAGGGATTATCTATCTTTAAGCAATAACATTTTTTGTGTTTACTATCCCTTTAATTTGCTTCCTTCTCTTGTTATACTTTGCTGAAAGGTTTATCTAGGTAAGCTCAAAAGCAGCAAAGAACCTAGGTTCTAGCTGCTGATCGGTGGCTGTATATATATATATATATATATATATATATATATATATATATAAATATACAGCCACCGATCAGCAGCTAGAATATATTTATATATATATATATATATATATATATATATATATATATATATATATATATATATATATATATATATATACGGATTGTCATTGGGTCACCCATGTGTTCAGTTAGAAACCAGCAGTGCATTGCTGCTCTTTCAACAAATGATACCAAGAGAATGAAACAAACAAGATAATAGAAGTAAATTAGAAAGTTGTTTAAAATGGTATGTTCTACCTAAATCATGAAAGAAAATGTTTGGGTTTCATGTCCCTTTAAAGTCCCGCTGTTCTCTTGCGTGTGCACAGCCCTTTGTGTAACTATGTGCTTAACTGCTATCCCTGTGATAGTCCTGCACGTGCTGCCGTAGACCGGATACAAGCAGTTATTAGAGCGTATGTCACACAATTAGTGTATCTGGTGCATGACTTTTAACTAGAGATGGGGAAACCGATTATAACAAAAGGGAATTTAAAGGGACAGTGAACCCAAATTTTTTCTTTCATGATTCAGATAGAGCAGCAATTTTAAGCAACTTTCTAATTTACTCCTATTATCAATTTTTCTTCTTTCTCTTGTTATCTTTATTTGAAAAATAAGGCATCTAAGTTTGTTTGGTTCAGACCTCTGGACAGCACTTTTTTATTGGTGGGTGAATTTATCCACCAATCAGCAAGAACAACCCAGGTTGTTCACCAAAAATGGTCCGGCATCTAAACTTAAATTCTTGCTTTTCAAATAAAGATACCAATATAATGAAGAAGATTTTATAATAGGAGTAAATTAGAGCATGACATTTTAAGCAGCTTTCTATCTGAATCACAAAAGAAAAAATTGGGTTCAGTGTCCCTTTAAATAAAATGCAACAAAGCACTAAATAAATAGAGCGCTTTACTTAATTGCTAGAAGGTTCCTTTAAAGGGATAGAAAACCCAAACAATGTTTTTTGTGATTCAGACAGAACAGAGAGTTCAAAAAAGTTTCAAATTTACTTCCATTAGCACATTTGCTTTGTACCCATGATATTCTGTGATGAAGAGATACCTAGGTAGCATCTAGTGCACTATATGGCAGGAAATAATGGATAACATTCTTGTAAAACTGCTGCCATATAGCGGCCCATACATGTGCACGCTCCTGACCTTACCTCCCTGCTGTTCAACAAAAGATACCAGGCGAACAAAGAAAATGCGCTAATAGAAGTAAATTAACCCCTTAACAACCAGCGCAGTACCCTGTACGCTGGTATGTTGCTGACAGTGGTGAGATTGCGCTATTTCTGAAGATTACCAGTGCAGAGAGAAACACTATGTTCCTTTCTGCATTGGGTTGCGGTGGGGTCGACCATTGGCGGTGTGGGAGGGTTAGGAGGGAGACTGGTGAGCGGCCTGCCCATCACTGGAGGGGGGGAGGGAGTGGGCAGGACCTCTACATTGCACAAAAAAGGGTTTAATTGATGGATCCGCTACACTACATAAAATATATATTAGAGGGGGGCCGCTACACTACAGAAAAAAAATATACTGAGATGGAGGACACAAGTTAGTGAGGAGAGGGTTAGAGAGCTGTTTGGGAGGGATCAGAGAGGTTGGAGGGTAAGGCGTATCCTACACTACAGAAAAAAAAATACTGAGATGGAGGACACAAGTTAGTGAGGAGAGGGTTAGAGAGCTGTTTGGGAGGGATCAGAGAGGTTGGAGGGTAAGGCGTATCCTACACTACAGAAAAAAAAATACTGAGATGGAGGACACAAGTTAGTGAGGAGAGGGTTAGAGAGCTGTTTGGGAGGGATCAGGGAGGTTGGAGGGTAAGGCGTATCCTACACTACAGAAAAAAAATAAATACTGAGATGGAGGACACAAGTTAGTGAGGAGAGGGTTAGAGAGCTGTTTGGGAGGGATCGTGGAGGTTGGAGGGTAAGGCGTATCCTATACTACAGAAAAAAAATCATTAAAAAAAAAATTGCCCTAAAACTTCATAATGCAGACTGTCTGCCAGTACCTTAGATGGTGGTGACCACTGGGGAGGGCAGTTTAGGAGGGATCAAGGGGTGGGAGGGTAATAGCTTTACTACAGATAAATGTAACCTTGCAAGCTACCGGATTAACCCTTTCACTGCTGTGGTGTGCAGCTGCGATTAGCGGCCTTCTAATTTAAAAAAGTGAAGGCAGAGCCATGCATGTCTGCTATTTCTGAACAAAGGGGACCTCAGAGAAGCTTTTACAACCATTTGTGTTATGATTGCACAAGTGGTATGTAAATAATTTCAGTGAGAAACCCAAAGTTTGTAAAAAAGTTAACCATTTTTTAATATGATCGCTTTATGCAGTGAACAGTGGCATAAACTATACCAAAATGGGCCTAGATCAATACCTTGGGTTGTCTACTAAAAAAAGATGTATAGTTTTGCTAGGTAAATAAAAAAACAAAAATAAAAAGGTTTAGGTCTTTTGTGTGAATTTTTCTCTGAAATTCTCGGTCCTTAAAGGGACATTCCATCCAAAATTGGAATACACATGGATGCATTTCAGTTTTGCATAGAAGCATTTTTTTGTAAATCACACATAGAAGAAATGCTTTTAATAAAAGCTTTAGGTGTTTCAAAAGTGTATTTAAAGTGAAAGTCAACCATAGCGTTTTTGAAACGCTAGGGTTGACTGTTGAAACAAATAAAGGGCACTTTCATTCATGAAGTATAAGGTACTTAATGCAGAAAGTGCCGTTATTTGTTTCAACCGTTCGCCGTTCTTAGCTGCTACAGCAGCCCACAGCAAAAAAAATATTGGCTAAGAGGTGACGTTTTCACCTCTTAGCAAATAGTCGTGCAGTAAATCCGGCTCCCATGGGCGCCAAGCCGGATTCACTGCATGGCTATTGGCTAAGAGGTGAAAACGTCACCTCTTAGCAAAAAAATTTTTTGCCCGTGGGCTGCCGTAGCAGCTAAGAATGGTGAACGGCTGAAATTAATAAAGGCACTTTCTGCATGAAGTATCGTTAAAGTGCCCTTTATTTGTTTTAACGCTAGGGTTGACTTTCCCTTTAAAGGGCCACTAAACCCAAAATCTTTTTTTCATGATTCAGATAGAACATACAAATTTAAACAACATTACAATTTACTTCTATTGTTTATTTTGTTTCATTTTTTAGATATCCTTATTTGAAGAAAAAGCAATGCACATGGGTGAGCCAATCACATGAGGCTTCTATGTGCAGCAACCAATCAGCAGCTACTGAGCATATCTAGATATGCTTTTCAGCAAAGAATATCAAGAGAATAAAACAAATTAGATAATAGAAGTAAATTAGAAAGATGTTTAAAAATGCATTATCTTTCTAAATCATGAAAGAAAAAGTGTGGGTTTCATGTCCCTTTAAAGTGAATGTAAAGTCATCCTCTGTTCTAAACACCTTTGTAACATATGTCAATAAAAAACTATAGTTTCATTCATGAAATTCTACCTTTTTCAATCGTTAGCTTTATTTTCATAATTTTAGCCTTGTTTTCGCTGAAATCAACCTCCTCCCGGCATTCGCGCTCCGTTCCTCAATTTTTTGATTGACGCCTTGATAGCCAATAACGTCTCTAACCACAGGGGGACCCACCCCATTACAATGACGTAATACGTCTTCATTGCGCATGCTTTCGTTTGCGGTGTAGAGCTAATTTAATATAAGCTCATGCACATTTCGCGAATGCGCATTATACCGAAACACGGCATCGCAATAATTAAAAAACTAAGAAATTACTGGATAATAGGTTAGACTTCGCTCCTGTCCTTCACCACTCGCAACAATAGTTTTCATTGAATGGAGTTAGACTCATTCAATGAATACTATGTTGATGAAAACCGGAAACAGGAGTAACGCATGCGCAATTGAAAGAATACACGGCAGCGCGCAGTTCCGATACGTAAACAGCGGGTGGGGCCGCTGTTTACGTAAGATGGGGGAGAATAAGCAAACTGAGAGTGGGAGGAGCGGGTAAGTGAATGACCGATAATACTAATATAAAATAACATTGCAATAATACATTTTATTAAAAAAGGATTGTGGCGGTATGCTTTAGCGTATGATTCTCTACAACTATATATAATACAATATTGAAAAATTTACATTCACTTTAAGTATGCCCCGTGCACCAGCATTTTACACACAGCACTTGCTCAGAGAACCTAAGGTGCTTGTACAATCTGATAATGACTCAATTTGTTTATTGCTGACATATAAGCCCCACTGGTGCTCTGAACAGCTGCAGTATTTAAAATGCTGGTACACTGAGAATATATCTAGGTATGCTTCACATGCACGTGCAGAGAAAAATGCTAACACTAAAACAGCAATAACTTTTATTACAAGCATTTTTGCCAATACAGGTATGTTATGCCCCTTTAAGGGGTTAAAACAGCATGCTCTGTCTAACTCATGAAATAAAATGTTAGGTTTCATGTCCCTTTATTTCACTTGCTTCACAGATGAGCGTCCTTACTACTTGCATATAGCCTTGATTTCTATGTGTTCGTTATAACCCTCCGTATTCTCACAGGAAATGACTAGAAGCTGATCTCTCTTCCATGAGTAATTGTAAGACCAGGAGCTGATAGTGAGCTGTTGTGTGCTATATGCAGTACTCTCTTCCATGAGTAATTGTAAGACCAGTAGCTGATAGTGAGCTGTTGTGTGCTATATGCAGTACTCTCTTCCATGAGTAATTGTAAGACCAGTAGCTGATAGTGAGCTGTTGTGTGCTATATGCAGTACTCTCTTCCATGAGTAATTGTAAGACCAGTAGCTGATAGTGAGCTGTTGTGTGCTATATGCAGTACTCTCTTCCATGAGTAATTGTAAGACCAGTAGCTGATAGTGAGCTGTTGTGTGCTATATGCAGTACTCTCTTCCATGAGTAATTGTAAGACCAGTAGCTGATAGTGAGCTGTTGTGTGCTATATGCAGTACTCTCTTCCATGAGTAATTGTAAGACCAGTAGCTGATAGTGAGCTGTTGTGTGCTATATGCAGTACTCTCTTCCATGAGTAATTGTAAGACCAGTAGCTGATAGTGAGCTGTTGTGTGCTATATGCAGTACTCTCTTCCATGAGTAATTGTAAGACCAGTAGCTGATAGTGAGCTGTTGTGTGCTATATGCAGTACTCTCTTCCATGAGTAATTGTAAGACCAGTAGCTGATAGTGAGCTGTTGTGTGCTATATGCAGTACTCTCTTCCATGAGTAATTGTAAGACCAGTAGCTGATAGTGAGCTGTTGTGTGCTATATGCAGTACTCTCTTCCATGAGTAATTGTAAGACCAGTAGCTGATAGTGAGCTGTTGTGTGCTATATGCAGTACTCTCTTCCATGAGTAATTGTAAGACCAGTAGCTGATAGTGAGCTGTTGTGTGCTATATGCAGTACTCTTT
>NW_026510860.1:0-48923 GCF_027579735.1 Bombina bombina | reverse complement strand
AAGCTCCCTTCAGCCTCTCCAGCTTCACCAGTTCCTATGTTATTCTATGTAACTGATTCACTAAAGCTCCCCCCAGCCTCTCCAGCTTCACCAGTTCCTATGTTATTCTATGTAACTGATTCACTAAAGCTCCCTCCATCCTCTCCAGCTTCACCAGTTCCTATGTTATGCTATGTAACTGATTCACTAAAGCTCCCTCCAGCCTCTCCAGCTTCACTAGTTCCTATGTTATTCTATGTAACTGATTCACTAAAGCTCCCTCCAGCCTCTCCAGCTTCACCAGTTCCTATGTTATTCTATGTAACTGATTCACTAAAGCTCCCTCCAGCCTCTCCAGCTTCACCAGTTCCTATGTTAATCTATGTAACTGATTCACGAAAGCTCCCCCCAGCCTCTCTAGCTTCACCAGTTCCTATGTTATTTTATGTAACTGATTCACTAAAGCTCCCTCCAGCCTCACCAGTTCCTATGTTATTCTATGTAACTGATTCACTAAAGCTCCCTCCAGCCTCTCCAGCTTCACCACAATTTCTATGTTATTCTATGTAACTGATTCACTAAAGCTCACTCCAGCCTCTCCAGCTTCACCACAGTTCCTACGTTATTCTATGTAACTGATTCACTAAAGTTCCCTCCAGCCTCTCCAGCTTCACCAGTTCCTGTTATTCTATGTAACTAATTCACTAAAGCTCCCTCCATCCTTTCCAGCTTCACCAGTTCCTATGTTATTCTATGTAACTGATTCACTAAAGCTCCCCCAGCCTCTCCAGCTCCACCAGTTCCTATGTTATTCTATGTAACTGATTCACTAAAGCTCCCTCCAGCCTCTCCAGCTTCACCCTATGTTATTCTATGTAACTGATTCACTAAAGCTCTCTCCAGCCTCTCCCGATACACTAATTCTTGTTATTCTGTGTAACTGATTCATTAAAGCTGCTTCCAGTTTAAAGGCTCATGAAACCCAAATGTTTTCTTTTACGATTCAAATATACATTTGTAAAAAACAAAATTTATGCTTACCTGATAAATGTATTTATTTCCGGGCATGGAGAGTCCACAACTTCATTCCAATTACGAGTGAGATATTCAACTACTGGCCAGCAGGAGGAGGCAAAGAGCACCACAGCAAAGCTGTTAAGTGTAACTTCCCTTACCCATAATCCCCAGTCATTCAGCCAAAGGAAAAAGAAGAAACACAAGGGTATAGAGGTGCCTGAGGTTTACTCAAAACAACTGCCGAATTAAAATCAAAGAGGGCGGGGTTGTGGACTCTCTATGCCTGGAAAGAAATTTATCAAGTAAGCATAAATTTTGTTTTCTTTCCTATGGCATGGAGAGTCCACAACTTCATTTAATTTATTAGTGGGAACCAATACCCAAGCTAGAGAACACAGAATGAAAAGGGAGGGAGAACAAGGCAGGCGGACCTAAACAGAAGGCACCACAGCTTGAAGAACCTTTCTCCCAAAAGAGGCCTCAGCCTAGGCAAAAGTATAAAATTTGGAGAATTTGGAAAAAGTATGCAAAGAGGACCATGTTGCCGCCTTGCAACCACCCGGCGCAACAGAAGATTAATTATTGAAAACCCAGGATGAAGAGACAGCCCTAGTGGAATGAGCCGAAATTCTCTCAGGAGGCTGCTGTCCAGCTGTCTCATAAGCTAAACGGATAACACTTCTTAACCAGAGGGAAAGGTTAGTATAAGTGGCCTTCTGACCTTTACGCTTACCAGAAAAAAAACACAAACAGGGCACACCACTGTGGTTTGGAGGTAAAATTTTAGAGCTTGCACAACATCTAGGTTATGCAAAAGACGTTCCTTATGGGAAGGAGGATTAGGACAAAAAGAAGGAACAACAATTTACTGATTAATGTTTCGATCCGACACAACCGTAGGGAGAAAACCCAACTTAGTACGAAGGACCGCCTCATCCGCAATAAGGTAGAGATGAAAGCTCAGAAACTCTGCGAGCAGAAGAAATAGCAAGAAGAAACAAAACTTTCCAAGATAACAATTTTATATCAACAACATGCATCGGCTCAAACTGAGCCTGCTGCAAAACTTTTAGAACAAGGTTAAGACTCCAAAGAGGAGCAACAGGTTTAAACAGAGGCCTGAACAGGGCCTGAACAAAAGCTTGAACATCTGGCAAATCTGCCAGACGTTTGTGCAAAAGAATCGACAGTGCAGAAATCTGACTGACAAACCTTTCTCCAGGCCATCCTGAAGAAAAGATTGCGGGGAATCCTCACCTGTTCCAGGAGAAACCCTTATATTCGCACCAATAAAAAGGTATTTACGCCATACCTTATGGTAAATCTTGCGAGTAAAAGGTTTACGAGCCTAAAGCATGGTATCAATGACCGCCTCAGAAAAACCACGTCTAGTCAACACTAGGTGTTCAATCTCCAAGCAGTCAGCTTTAGAGTATCCAAATTTGGATGGAGGAATGGACCCTGAAGTAGAAGGACCTTCCTCAGAGGTAACCTCCAAAGTGGAAGAGATTACATCTTCACCAGATCCGTGAACCAGATCCTGCGAGGCCATGCAGGAGTTATTAGAATTACAGATGCTCTCTCCTGTTTGATACAAGCAATGACTCGTGGAAGAAGAGTAAACGGAGGAAACAGGTATGCCAGAGAGAAGATCCAAGGAACTGCTAGAGCGTCTATCAGAGCGGCCTGAGGATCTCTTGACCTTGAACCGTATTTTGGGAGCTTGTCGTTTTGATGAGACGCAATCAGATCCAACTCCGGATACTCCCACCTGAGGGTTATCTTTGAGAACACTTCCGATTGGAGAGCCCACTCCCCAGGATGAAAAGTCTGTCTGCTAAGAAAATCTGCCTCCCAGTTGTCCACCCCTGAAATGTGGTTAGCAGATAGGAGACAATCGTGAGCTTCCCCCCACTGCAGAATGCGAGTCACCTCCTTCATAGCCAAGGAACTCAGACTTCCTCCTTCCTGGTGGTTGATGGAAGCCACTAAGGTGATGCTGTCCGACTGGAATTTGATAAACCCGACTAAAGATAATTGAGGCCAAGCTGTCAAAGTATTGAATATTGATCTTAACTCCAAGATGTTTATGGGATGAGAAGACTCCTCCCAACACCACAGGCCCTGAGATTTTAAAGTGAAGGTAAACTTTGGTGAATGAAAGTCAATTTTTTAAAAATACTATTGAAAACAGAGGCACTTTCATTCATCAAAGTTTACAAAGCAGCCGTTTTGTTAAAAAAATTACCTTTTTTCTTTTCACTGCTACAGCAGCTTCCCCCACATAGAGATCCTCTATTCACACGTCAGCAATGACTAATCTGGCTTCCTCCAATCACAGCCTGGCCTCAGGCAATGACTACCCTGGGGGGAAATCTGTGATTGGAGGAAGCAGGATTAGTCATTGCCAACGTGTGAATAGAGGATCTCTATGTGGGGGAAGCTGCTGTAGCAGTGAAAAGAAAAAAAGATAATTTTTTTAACAAAACGGCTGCTTTGTAAACTTTGATGAATGAAAGTGCCCCTATTTTTAATAGTATTTTTAAAAAATGGGCTTTCATTCACCAAAGTTTACCTTCACTTTAAGGAGCCCCAGACTGCTCCCCAGCCTAACAGGCTGGCGTCCATAGTCACAATCACCCAGGAAGGTCTCAGGAAGCAAGTGCCCCGAAACAGATGTTCCTGTGAAATCAACCACGAGAGTCTCTTGTTAGGGGATCCAGATCTATCCTCTGCAAGAGATCTGAATGGTCTCCGTTCCATTGACCGAGCATGCATAATTACAGATTTCTCAGATGGAACCGAGCAAAAGGAATGATGTCCATTGAAGCAACCATCAGACCAATCACCTCCATGCATTGAGTCACTGAGACGAATAGCAGATTGGAGAGAAAGGCACGAAGCAAGACGTTTGGATTTTCTGACATCCGTCAGGAAAATCTTCATGGACAAGGAATTTATGATTGTCCCTAAGAAACACAGTTCTAATTTTGGGCGAGTAGAGCGCTGGTACTTTAAGGATCCCAAACACCCTATAAGTATAAATTCCTTCAAACTTATATAGATGAAGATTCAAAAAAGGGGAGAGATATAGAAGCGTTGTTACCAACTAAAGGGATCAGATTTTATTTTGAGGATACAGATTTCCCAAATGTGCAAAAGAAACAGATAATTAATAATAAAGTTTATTTCCAATGTTGGATATTAATTTAAAAGCCACAAATCTAATATGTGGTAAGGTAAACTAGTGTCTAAATATAAGAAAAAATAAAAAAGTGGCACTTATGCCAATTATAGGGATCGTGACTTATCAGTGGTTATATACCAGTGTTTAATTTGACTTGAAGGATTATTTAGTGTATATGGTTGGCTAATTGCCTAAACTGTGCGGGGAATAGTGCAAATTAAAAAACAAATGAATTACGTGAGTCTATAATCTTTTTGAGAATCCAATGGGAGTGCTAAACCGCTGTTTAAGAAATTTATATGTGGATCTATTTAACAGTGAGAAAAAACTGTGTTATATGTAATATTAAAATAAATCTATAAGTGTATTGTTACAGCATTGAAACAATTTTTTAATTATGCTATGCTGGTGTATTTCAAGTTACTGAAAATCTGTGTGTAAAAAAATATAAATGTGAACTAGAAAAACATAATTTATGTAAGAACTTACCTGATAAATTCATTTCTTTCATATTAGCAAGAGTCCATGAGCTAGTGACGTATGGGATATACATTCCTACCAGGAGGGGCAAAGTTTCCCAAACCTCAAAATGCCTATAAATACACCCCTCACCACACCCACAATTCAGTTTAATGAATAGCCAAGAAGTGGGGTGATAAGAAAAGAGCGAAAGCATCAAATAAGGAATTGGAATAATTGTGCTTTATACAAAAAAATCATAACCACCACAAAAAGGGTGGGCCTCATGGACTCTTGCTAATATGAAAGAAATGAATTTATCAGGTAAGTTCTTACATAAATTATGTTTTCTTTCATGTAATTAGCAAGAGTCCATGAGCTAGTGACGTATGGGATAATAAATACCCAAGATGTGGAACTTCCACGCAAGAGTCACTAGAGAGGGAGGGATAAAATAAAGACAGCCAATTCCGCTGAAAAATTAATCCACTACCCAAATCAAAAAAGTTTCAATTTTTATAATGAAAAAAACTGAAAATATAAGCAGAAGAATCAAACTGAAACAGCTGCCTGAAGTACCATTCTACCAAAACTGCTTCTAAAGAAGAGAAAACATCAAAATGGGAGAACATAGTAAAAGTATGCAAAGAAGACCAAGTCATTGCTTTGCAAATCTGATCAACAGACGCTTCATTCTTAAAAAGCCCAGGAAGTAGAAACTTACCTAGTAGAATGAGCCGTAATCCTCTGAGGCGGGAATCCACCCGACTCCAAATAAGCATGATGAATCAAAAGTTTAACCAAGATGCCAAAGAAATGGCAGAAGCCTTCTGACCTTCCTAACACCAGAAAAGATAATAAATAGACTAGAAGACTATCTGAAATCTGAATAGCTTCAACATAAGATTTCAAAACTCTTACCATATCCAAAGAATGTAAGAATCTTACCAAAGAAGTCTTAGGAAAAGACAATAATTCCTCCCTAATGTTGATAGAAATCACAACTTTAGGTAAGAATTGAAATGAGGACAGCAAAAACCACCTTATCCTGATGAAAAAATCAGAAAATGGAGACTCACAAGAAAGAACAGATAATTAAAAATTGTTCTAGCTGAAGAGATGTCTAAAAAGAACAATACTTTCCATGAAAGTAAATAATGTCTAGAGAAAACATATGCTCAAATAGAAGAGCCTGTAAAGCCTTTAGAACCAAATTAAAACTCCAAGGAGGAGAAATTGGCTTAATGACAGGTTTGATAAGAACCAAAGCCTGAACAAAATATTGAATAACAGGAAGGAACACTGCCTTACCCTGATGAAAAATCAGAAAAGGAGATCCACAAGAAAGAGCAGAAAACTCAGAAACTCTTCTAGCAGAAGAGATAACCAAAAGGAACAATACTTTCCAAGAAAGTAATTTTAATGTCCAGAGAACGCAAAGGTTCAAACGGAGGAGCCTGTAAAGCCCTCAGTACCAAATTGAGACTCCAAGGAGGAGATATTGACTTAATGACAGGCTTGATACAAACCAAAGCCTGTACCAAACAATGAATATCAGAATGAAAAAGCAATCTTTCTGTGAAAAAGAACAGAAAGAGTAGAGATTTGTCCTTTCAAAGAACTTGCAGACAAAACCTTATCTAAACCAACCTGAAAATTGTAAAATTCTAGGAATTCTAAAAGAATGCCAAAAGAATTTATGAGAAGAACACCAAACTCGATAATAAATCTTTCTAGAGACAGATTTACAAACCTGTAACATAGTATTAATCACTGAGTCAGAGAAACCTCTATGACTAAGAATCAAACGTTCAATCTCCATACCTTCAAATTAAATTATTTGAGATCCTGATGGAAAAATGGGCCTTGAGATAGAAGGTCTGGTCTTAACGGAAATGTCCAAGGTTGGCAACTGGCCATCCGAATGAGATCCGCATACCAAAACCTGTGAGGCCATACTGGAACCACCAGCAGTACAAACGAACGCTCCAAAATATCAAATGGTAATCTCGCCTCCTGAGATTTCCAAACCCCTTGTGCTGACAGAGAACCTCAGACAGCCTCCCAACCTAAAAGACTCGCATCTATAGAGATCATGGTCCCGGTTGAAAGAATCGAAGAGACCTGTAGAACTAAATGATGGTGATCTTAACCACCGAATCAAAGATAGATAAACATAGAATTCAAAGATTTAAAAAGTGAAATCCTAGAATCCCTGCACCATTATTCAGCATAAAAAACTGGAAAGGTTTTCTATGAAAATGAACAAAGAGAATTGAATCTAATGCTGCAGCCATAAGACCTAAATTTCCATGCATATATAGCAACTGAAGGAAATAATAGAGACTGAAGGTACTGACAGACAAAACCCAATAAAAAAGTCACTTGTCTTGTTAGAGACAAAGACAGTGACACAATCTATCTGGAAACCTAAAAAAGGTGACCCTTGTGTGAGGAATCAAGAGCTTTTGATAAAAAGATCCTCTAACCATGTCTTGAAAAAACAAAGTTGAATCATATGAGACTCAAAAAATAAAAATAATCTGAATGAAAACAGAAAATGAAGATATGCATCTATTGTATCTAATGAAAACAAATAATGCTATCACTGACCAAAAAAAGGCAGAATAGACCATATAAATACCAATCTAAAAGATGGTACATAATAAAAAGATTTTCCATCTTTGGAACAATGAATAGTTTTGAATAAAAACCCCAAAACCCAGTTCCTAAAAATGGAACTGGAATAAATACCCCAGAAGATTCCAGATCTGAGCAGCGCTTGAGCCCCGACAGGTGATCAGCCGCACTTCAACATTACCCAAAATATTTCGGAAAATGTTAGCCTTACTGGAATAGCTGGAATATAATAGAGAGAAAAAGACTTCTCATAGACGGTTTAACTCTAAATTTTATTCTGTACCAAAGTCTAAGAAATTTGGACCGAATAGAACTAAAAAAACTTCCAATTAAAAACATGTTACTTGGATAAGAATTAGAATTTTGTTCCTTAGTAAGAACAACCAAACTAAAATAAGCTTAAAGTTTTAGTCTTAGAACTCAATCTTGAAGCCCAGAGTAACAGTTAAGAATTGAATCCAAAATGAACCAAATAATTGATTATCTTGGAAAAAAAATAAATAAGGATTTATTTTTTTTTTATTTTTTTTTAGAAATCACAAAATTCTTCTAGCTAAAAACAGCTAAAGAGATAGATTAAAACCTCATTTGTGAAAATATTCAATAAAATGAAGATACAAATGAAATTATTAGCATGTTAATCCAGTTAAAAGACCAGTCAACACACCAGACTTGCATAAACAAATGCAAGACAACAAGACAAATGCAACAGCACCCAGTCTAACCTCAAATGAGCAGTAGACTTTGTCCCTTAACAATGCTAAATAAAAACATAATCTGATACTTGATTTTAAAGTAAACAGAAAAAATGAAGCAATTGCAACATCATTCAAATAAAACACTGGTCCAAGAAAAATACCTGAAAAATAATTTTCCTTAAATAGGATACAACCATCTAAAGGAAAAATAAATACTATTTTGCTATAGAAACAATAGCATAATTAGCAGGAGTAGAGATAGCCCCATTAAATTGGAGAACCATCAAAATTTAAATGAACTGCCGGCAAAGAATATAATTTAAAACCTTTAAAGAAGGAATAAAAGAAAATTCCCAGCGTATTCCATTCCCTAGTATGAGGAACTGGAAAAAAAACCTCTGAAAATACAGAAGAATAAATAAGCAGAAATAAAATGTTAGTTAGTCTTGAAAGAACTAATTACCTTAATATCCAAAATAATCAACACCTTTTCAACAAAGAACAAATGTACTTTAAAAATAAAAAAGTGGATTTGATAGTGTCAATATCTGATGAAGAAAATTCTGAAATGAGAAAAAACATCATCAGAGAAGGATAAATCATTATGTAGTTGGTCATTTGAAACTTCAATCATTAAAAAGAAGTTTGAAAAAGACCTAACATTTTTTATTAGAAGGCACGATGTCAGACAAAGCCTTTAAAATAGAATCAGAAAAATATTCTTATAAATCTTCTACGTAATTCTTGTACATAAGATGTAAAAAGAATAGCAAATATATAAAGCATAAATACTAACGGATTCTGCATGTAAAAGTTTATCATGATAACTTATTACAAACCATAGCTAAAGAAAAAACATTCATAACATTTTTAAAATAAATGAACTTAGCTTTGGTAGGACTGAACTTCAGTCAAAAGGAATCCCTTAGAACGATTTTGAAACAGGAACAGTGAAATCTTGCAATATGTAATAGAAAAAAACAATATTTAAAGCAAAATTATCAAATTCCTTAAATGACAGTTTCAGGAATGGGAAAAGAAATGCAAAATAATAAGCTTCTAAAAACCAGAAGCAATAAAAAAGTGAAATTTAAATAACCACATTTTTTGGCGCCAAAAATGACGCCCACATTATTGGCGCTAAATACAACGCCCATATTCTTTGGCGCCAAGTATGACGCCACATCCTCTGACGCCAAAACCGACGCCCACATTTTTTGGCGGGAAAAAAATGTCTGAATATACATGCGTCAAAAAAATGACGTTTACAGAATACAACTTCCGGCGTCAACTACGGCGCCAGAAATGACAAAAAATTTTGCGCCAAAAAAGTCAGCGCCAAGAATTACGCAATAAAAAGCAACATTTTCTGCCCCCGCGAGCCTAACAGCACGCAGGGAAAATGGTCAATTGAGAATTTTCAAGGTAATGAAAAATAAATTGAATTAAAATGCATTATCCCAAATAATGAAACTGACAGTCTGAATTATAAAGGAATACTGATTATCCTGAATCATGGCAAATATAAGTTTAAAGACATATATTTAGAACTTTACATATAAAGTGCCCAACCATAGCTTAGAGTGTCACAAAAAATAAGATTTACTTACCCTAGGACACTCATCTACATATAGCAGATAGCCAAACCAGTACTGAAACGAGAATCAGTAGAGGTAATGGTATATAAGAGTATATCGTCGATCTGAAAAGGGAGGTAAGAGATGAATCTCTATGACCGATAACAGAGAACCTATGAAATAGATCCCGTAGAAGGAGACCATTGTATTCAAATAGGCAATACTCTTTTCACATCCCTCTGACATTCACTGCACTCTGAGAGGAAAACCGGGCTCCAGCCTGCTGCGAAGCGCATATCAACGAAGAATCTAGCACAAACTTACTTCACCACCTCCATGGGAGGAAAAGTTTGTAAAAACTGAATTGTGGGTGTGGTGAGGGGTGTATTTATAGGCATTTTGAGGTTTGGGAAACTTTGCCCCTCCTGGTAGGAATGTATATCCCATACGTCACTAGCTCATGGACTCTTGCTAATTACATGAAAGAAAACTAAATTACTAGAGAGGATAAAAAAACATGTAGATATGCGTCTTTCAGGTCTATGGTCGTTATTAACTGACCTTCCTGAACCAATGTAAGAATGGAATGAATAGTTTTCATCTTGAAGGATGGAACCCTGGGGAATTTGTTGAGGTACTTTAGGTCTAAAATGGGATGGAAAGTTCCCTCCTTTTTGGGAACCACAAAAAGATTAGAATAGAATCCTTGTCCCTGTTCCTCTACTGGAACAATTACTCCCAGGGAGGATAGGTCCTCTACGCAGTTTAAGAAGCCCTCCCTCTTTATAAGGTTTGTGCCTTGACAGGAAAAATCTGCCCCTTGGAAGGCAATACTTGAATCATATTATGTAACCCTGGGATACTATGTCCACAACGGATCTGGGACATCGCGTATCCAAGCCTGCTGAAAAAGAGAAAGCCTGCCCCCCACTTGATCCAAAATTGGATCAGGGACAGACCCTTCATGCTGATTTAGAGTCAGTGGACAGCTTCTTCTTTTGCTTCCCCTTATTCAAGGCTGATTGGACCTTCAAGAGGTCTTGGATTGCTCTGGTTTAGAAGAAAAGGAGGAAGACTTTGGTCCTTTAAAGTTATGAAAGGAGCGAAAATTAGAATTCTGGCGACCCTTAGGTCTATTGTTCTTGTCCTGAGGTAGGAAAGATCCCTTTCCACCCGTAATTTCAGAAATAATTTCCGCCAGACCAGGCCCAAATAAAGTTTTACCTTTATAAGGTGAAGACAAAAACTTGGCTTTTGAAGTTGCATCAGCCGATCAGGATTTTAACCACTAGTCTCTTCTGATATCAGATCAGACAAGGCATCACACCAATAAGATGCTGCTCTCGCAACCATAGAAATACTTCCACTGTAAACCTTGGTGGATGTACATCTTTTTAAGTAAGCCTCTAGCTTCTTATCCATGGGATCCTTAAAGGAACAACTATCCTCTATAGGAATGGTAGTTAATTTAGCTAGAGTAGAGAAATCTTCTTCTACTTTAGGCACAGTGTGCCATGAGTCACGAATGGAGTCAGCAACAGGAAACATTGTTTTAAAAACAGGGGAAGGGGAAAATGGAACCCCTGGCTTATCTCATTCCTGAGCTATAATTTCAGACATCTTGTCTGGAACAGGAAAAACATCCACAGAAGAAGGAGAATCATAAATTCTATTAAGTTTAGTAGACTTTTTAGGGTTGACAACAACCGAAGGTTCAGAGTTGTCCAAAGTAGCTAGAACCTCCTTCAGTAGAAGTAGAGATGTTCAAGCTTAAATCTGAAATTAACCTTCAGATTCTGAAGATTTTTCCCCCCATCGTGTCAGAGTCTGAGATCTCACCGTCAGAAGCTACTGAAGTATCCTTCTCATCAGACATTTGGGAAAGGTTGACCAGCGCAGATTTAGAGGGGTCAGAAACCTTACTAGCAGAAATATGTTTAGATTTCCTCTTACCCGAAGTAGGGAAAGCAGATAAAGCTGCAGACACCGCAGAAGTTATCTGTGTAGCAAAATATCCTGGTAAATAAACATCCCCAGGAGGCTGAGATGTACCACAGGGTACTGTATGTGAAACCATTAAGGCTTGGGACGTTTGAGGAGAAAGCTGTGGCATATCCTGAACAGCATAATCCTGAGAGACAATTGGCTCAGAAGGGAGTAATTTATCCTTAAATTTTAGAGTCTTAGCTAAGCATGAGGAACACAATTGCATAGGCAAAACAATTTGGACCTCTAAACATAAAAAACATTTATCCAAAAAAAACAAAATCTTGGTCTGTGTCCATAGCTGAAATGGTCCCCAATAATAATAAGAATAATCAAAGTAACCGTTATGTCACTTTAAGAGAGGAGGGTAATCCCTCCAAGCGTATAAATTATAACATTTATGTTAAATTATTTAAAACAAAGTCCCTCACACCTCTTTACCTCAGACTAGCTGAGGAGTCTTACCGCACCGGGACCGGAGTTGTCATTAGTAATTGCAGGGAGACCGTTGCTTGCTGTCAGAGTTGGCTGTCATGCCTAGAAAGCTGTGAGCTCAAACAGATCCGGATCAATAAACTATTAGTAGAGCCAGAATATGTGACTGCACTGCCTAATTCACTCCGCTCTACAATTAATAAAAAAAAAAGAAGAGCGGAGGTTATATAATCGGAAATTGGTAAAAGCGCGAGTTTCTGTCAGACCTGAATTAAAAACTAAAGTCTCACACATAGTTCACTCCTTCTATTTAACCCAATCCTTAGTAGACTTTTTAGGGTAGCAGAAATAAAGAAAGTATAATGCTTAATTAACCCTTCAGCCAGTCTCTCTATTAAAAGGGGGAAAATTAACCCTTTAAAGTTTCACACATTTCAGTACCTGCCAAACTGCCCAACTGATAACCCCTAAATGTCATATACATGTCCCAGATGATGATCCACTAGAGGAATTAACCCCCAAAGTGCTGTCCTTCAGTACCTAGAAGGCAAACGCACTTACCTGTGGATCGAGCTGCAGGGCAGGAACAGCTTATTAGGTGTGATAGACACTGCACCCTCTATCATGGACCTGAAGAAAAAGGAAGAACAGAGTAACCAACCCTAGCTTCCTATAATAGGGGTAACAATAATGTTAGAAATAAAGCAAAGACCAATTTGCCGCTTTCTAACTGCTAATAGCCACCACTACTCTTACTAAAGAGATTGACATGGACACAGCATAGCCCCAATCCTTGCTTGCAGAGAAAAGTACCCATAAAAGGATTAAATATCTTCAGACACCGTCTTCGCACATCCTCTATTAACAGAGGCAAAGAGAATGACTGGGGATTATGGGTAAGGGAAGTTACACTAAACAGCTTTGCTGGGGTGCTCTTTGCCTCCTCCTGCTGGCCAGGAGTTGAATATCCCACTAGTAATTGGAATAAAGTCGTGGACTCTCCATGCCATAGGAAAGAAAAAAAAACAACTTTCAAATTTACTCTATTATCAATTTTGTTTCATTCACTTGTTACCCGTTCTTAAAGGAACAGCAGTGCACTACTGGGAGCTAGATGAACCATCAGTAAGCCAATCACAAGAAGCATATACATACAGCCAGCATTCACCAGCTAGGACCCAGCTTCTGATCATACCTAGGTATGATTTTCAACAAAAGGAGACAAAGATAAAACAAAAGCACATTAGATAATAGAAGTAAAAAAAATTGTATGCTCTAACTGCAGAACCACAAAAGATCAGGCCCTAAACCTTCCCATGTGTGCTCAGTATGTGTGTGCTGGTGACAGTGAGGGCGCGAGGCAGCGGTGGTGGTGACAGTGAGGGTGCGAGGCAGGGGTGCTGGTGACAGTGCGAGGCAGGGGTGCTGGTGACAGTGAGGGGGCGAGGCAGGGGTGCTGGTGACAGTGAGGGGGCGAGGCAGGGGTGCTGGTGACAGTGAGGCCGCGAGGCAGGGGTGCTGGTGACAGTGAGGGCGTGAGGCAGGGGTGCTGGTGACAGTGAGGGCGTGAGGCAGGGGTGCTGGTGACAGTGAGGGGGTGAGGCAGGGGTGCTGGTGACAGTGAGGGGGCGAGGAAAGGGGTGCTGGTGACAGTGAGGGCGCGAGGCAGGGGTGCTGGTGACAGTGAGGGCGCGAGGCAGGGGTGCTGGTGACAGTGAGGGTGCGAGGCAGGGGTGCTGGTGACAGTGAGGGGGTGAGGCAGGGGTGCTGGTGACAGTGAGAGCGTGAGGCAGCGATGCTGGTGACAGTGAGGGGACGAGGCAACGGTGTTGGTGACAGTGGGGACGCGAGGCAGCGGTGTTGGTGACAGTGAGGGCGCGAGGCAGCGGTGTTGGTGACAGTGAGGGCGTGAGGCAGCGGTGTTGGTGACAGTGAGGGCATGGGGCTGCAGTGACATGACTAGGATCACTGAGGTTTAATTAAGGAGTAGTAGTGCCTAGGTGTGCAACCGGTATCAGGTCAAGCACTACAGAAGTTTGCAGCGCAATACAAATAAATGATAATAATCATCATCAGATGTGCTCACCGTTGTCTTTATGAGGAAGATTGTTTTCTGGTGTCTTCAGAATCTTTTTTATTTTAACAGTTAACAGATTTTTGGGCACACAGCAGTTTCTGTCCCAAACGTGTCAGCATTAATATGTATTAGGGTGAGGCGGCCCCTGGCTGATCAGCTGATGGTAAAGACTGTATGGTGCATAAAGTGTACAGTACAAACACTCAGTGTATCCTCTCCCTATAATCTCCCATTGTAAATGCTGCACAGGAGCCTGCTGGTGTAGCACAGGAGCCTGCTGGTGTAGCACAGGAGCCTGCTGGTGTAGCACAGGAGCCTGCTGGTGTAGCACAGGAGCCTGCTGGTGTAGCACAGGAGCCTGCTGGTGTAGCACAGGAGCCTGCTGGTGTAGCACAGGAGCCTGCTGGTGTAGCACAGGAGCCTGCTGGTGTAGCACAGGAGCCTACTGGTGTAGCACAGGCGCCTGCTGGTGTAGCACAGGTGCCTACTAGCACATCATCCTCTCTAAATGTTTCCTGGAGGTCACGTTATTGTGGTACTCATGACTGCAACATCTCAGCCCCGTCATGTACCCAGTGCCAGAGAACTGATCTGCTGGGACCACTGGCAACTTATGATGCAGCTAGAAGCCTCTACATTAGTAATGACAACTCATGAACATTTAACTGATTAACTATAACTGGCCAGGTGATACTTCACTGTGTATATGTGTAAAAGGGAAAGTGAGAGGTACTTGCCCTGGTGTCTGTGTATTAGAGGGAGGTGAGAGGTACGTGCCCTGGTGTCTGTGTATTAGAGGGAGGTGAGAAGTACGTGCCCTGGTGTCTGTGTATTAGGGGAAGGTGAGAGGTACGTGCCCTGGTGTCTGTGTATTAGAGGGAGGTGAGAGGTACGTGCCCTGGTGTCTGTGTATTAGAGGGAGGTACTTGCCCTGGTGTCTGTGTATTAGGGGAAGGTGAGAGGTACGTGCCCTGGTGTCTGTGTATAAGGGGGAGGTGAGAGGTACATGCCCTGGTGTCTGTGTATTAGAGGGAGGTGAGAGGTACGTGCCCTGGTGTCTGTGTATTAGGGGGAGGTGAGAGGTACGTGCCCTGGTGTCTGTGTATTAGGAGGAGGTGAGAGGTACATGCCCTGGTGTCTGTATTAGAGGGAGGTGAGAGGTACGTGCCCTAGTGTCTATGTATTAGGAGCAGGTGAGAGGTACGTGCCCTGGTGTCTGTGTATTAGGAGCAGATGAGAGGTACGTGCCCTAGTGTCTGTGTATTAGGAGCAGGTGAGAGGCACGTGCCCTGGTGTCTGTGTATTAGGAGCAGGTGAGAGGTACGTGCCCTGGTGTCTGTGTATTAGGAGCAGGTGAGAGGTACGTGCCCTGGTGTCTGTGTATTAGGAGGAGGTGAGAGGTACATGCCCTGGTGTCTGTGTATTAGGAGGAGGGGAGAGGTACGTGCCCTGGTGTCTGTGTATTAGGAGGAGGGGAGAGGTACGTGCCCTGGTGTCTGTGTATTAGGAGGAGGGGAGAGGTACGTGCCCTGGTGTCTGTGTATTAGGGGGAGGTGAGAGGTACCTGCCCTGGTGTCTGTGTATTAGGGGGAGGTGAGAGGTACCTGCCATGGTGTCTGTGTATTAGGGGGAGGTGAGAGGTATGTGCCCTGGTGTCTGTGTATTAGGGGGAGGTGAGAGGTACGTGCCCTGGTGTCTGTGTATTAGGAGGAGGTGAGAGGTACGTGCCCTGGTGTCTGTGTATTAGAAGGAGGTGAGAGGTACGTGCCCTGGTGTCTGTGTATTAGGAGAGGTGAGAGGTACGTGCCCTGGTGTCTGTGTATTAGGGGGAGGTGAGAGGTACGTGCCCTGGTGTCTGTGTATTAGGAGGAGGTGAGAGGTACGTGCCCTGGTATCTGTGTATTAGGAGGAGGTGAGAGGTACGTACCCTGTGTCTGTGTATTAGGAGGAGGTGAGAGGTACGTACCCTGTGTCTGTGTATTAGGAGGAGGTGAGAGGTACGTGCCCTGGTGTCTGTGTATTAGGAGGAGGTGAGAGGTACGTGCCCTGGTGTCTGTGTATTAGGAGGAGGTGAGAGGTACGTGCCCTGGTGTCTGTGTATTAGGAGGAGGTGAGAGGTACGTGCCCTGGTGTCTGTGTATTAGGAGGAGGTGAGAGGTACGTGCCCAGGTGTCTGTGTATTAGGAGGAGGTGAGAGGTACGTGCCCTGGTGTCTGTGTATTAGGAGCAGGTGAGAGGTACGTGCCCTGGTGTCTGTGTATTAGGAGCAGGTGAGAGGTACGTGCCCTGGTGTCTGTGTATTAGGAGCAGGTGAGAGGTACGTGCCCTGGTGTCTGTGTATTAGGAGGAGGTGAGAGCTACGTGTCCTGGCATGTGTATTAGGAGGAGGTGAGAGGTACGAGCCCTGGTGTCTGTGTATTAGGAGGAGGTGAGAGGTATGTGCCCTGGTGTCTGTGTATTAGGGGAGGTGAGAGGTACGTGCCCTGGTGTCTGTGTATTAGGGGAGGTGAGAGGTACGTGCCCTGGTGTCTGTGTATTAGGGGAGGTGAGAGGTACGTGCCCTGGTGTCTGTGTATTAGGAGCAGGTGAGAGGTACGTGCCCTGGTGTCTGTGTATTAGGAGGAGGGGAGAGGTACGTGCCCTGGTGTCTGTGTATTAGGAGGAGGTGAGAGGTACGTGCCCTGGTGTCTGTGTATTAGGAGGAGGTGAGAGGTACGTGCCCTGGTGTCTGTGTATTAGGAGGAGGTGAGAGGTACGTGCCCAGGTGTCTGTGTATTAGGAGGAGGTGAGAGGTACGTGCCCTGGTGTCTGTGTATTAGGAGCAGGTGAGAGGTACGTGCCCTAGTGTCTGTGTATTAGGAGGAGGTGAGAGGTACGTGCCCTGGTGTCTGTGTATTAGGAGGAGGTGAGAGGTACGTGCCCTGGTGTCTGTGTATTAGGAGGAGGTGAGAGGTACGTGCCCTGGTGTCTGTGTATTAGGGGAGGTGAGAGGTACGTGCCCTGGTGTCTGTGTATTAGGAGGAGGTGAGAGGTACGTGCCCTGGTGTCTGTGTATTAGGGGAGGTGAGAGGTACGTGCCCTGGTGTCTGTGTATTAGGAGCAGGTGAGAGGTACGTGCCCTGGTGTCTGTGTATTAGGAGCAGGTGAGAGGTACGTGCCCTGATGTCTGTGTATTAGGAGCAGGTGAGAGGTACGTGCCCTGGTGTCTGTGTATTAGGAGGAGGTGAGAGGTATGTGCCCTGGTGTCTGTGTATTAGGAGCAGGTGAGAGGTACGTGCCCTGGTGTCTGTGTATTAGGAGCAGGTGAGAGGTACGTGTCCTGGCGTCTGTGTATTAGGAGGAGGTGAGAGGTACGTGCCCTGGTGTCTGTGTATTAGGAGCAGGTGAGAGGTACGTGCCCTGGTGTCTGTGTATTAGGAGCAGGTGAGAGGTACGTGTCCTGGCATCTGTGTATTAGGGGGAGATGAGAGGTACGTGCCCTGGTGTCTGTGTATTAGGAGGAGGTGAGAGGTACATGCCCTGGTGTCTGTATTAGGGGGAGATGAGAGGTACGTGCCCTGGTGTCTGTGTATTAGGAGGAGGTGAGAGGTACGTGCCCTGGTGTCTGTGTATTAGGAGGAGGTGAGAGGTACGTGCCCTGGTGTCTGTGTATTAGGAGGAGGTGAGAGGTACGTGCCCTGGTGTCTGTGTATTAGGAGGAGGTGAGAGGTACGTGCCCTGGTGTCTGTGTATTAGGAGGAGGTGAGAGGTACGTGCCCTGGTGTCTGTGTATTAGGAGGAGGTGAGAGGTATGTGCCCTGGTGTCTGTGTATTAGGAGCAGGTGAGAGGTACGTGCCCTGGTGTCTGTGTATTAGGAGGAGGTGAGAGGTACGTGCCCTGGTGTCTGTGTATTAGGAGCAGGTGAGAGGTACGTGCCCTGGTGTCTGTGTATTAGGAGCAGGTGAGAGGTACGTGCCCTGGTGTCTGTGTATTAGGAGGAGATGAGAGGTAGGTGCCCTGGTGTCTGTGTATTAGGAGCAGGTGAGAGGTACGTGCCCTGGTGTCTGTGTATTAGGAGCAGGTGAGAGGTACGTGTCCTGGTGTCTGTGTATTAGGAGCAGGTGAGAGGTACGTGCCCTGGTGTCTGTGTATTAGGAGCAGGTGAGAGGTACGTGCCCTGGTGTCTGTGTATTAGGAGCAGGTGAGAGGTACGTGCCCTGGTGTCTGTGTATTCGGAGCAGGTGAGAGGTACCTGCCCTGGTGTCTGTGTATTAGGAGCAGGTGAGAGGTACGTGCCCTGGTGTCTGTGTATTAGGAGCAGGTGAGAGGTACGTGCCCTGGTGTCTGTGTATTAGGAGCAGGTGAGAGGTAAGTGCCCTGGTGTCTGTGTATTAGTAGTGGAGATAAGAAATAAACCATCACAATTCTTTTGTACAAAAAGTCATTTAATCATACAAAAATAAGTAAAGAAAATTCCAGTTTTTTCAGTACAGTTGAAAAACAAATATAGGAAAAAACAAATTTTCCTTCATGATATAAATCATGTAACAACATTTGTAACACAACAATTTCATCCCCCCCCCCCCAACCCCAGTCAAAATTCCCCTCATGGGAGACTGAAACTCATAATACAGACTGATTCCTATGACACAAATGTACAATTAATACATTGTGTAAAAAAAAAAAAAAAGGTGTTTAGTCATTTTGTGAAGAGAAAAAAAAAATCTGTTTAATTTATAGTTGGTGTTAATGAGATCTATTTTACTTTTAGACAAAATGATAAATATAAAATGATAAAGGATTCTTCCCTTTTCAGTCCTATAAATTACCCAGGGTAGCTCTCAGCTATTTCAGTTTCACATATGTAACCTGTGCTTTCCTATGCAACTTAACATCTGTAAAGTAAATATATATTTACATGTATGCTTGACTTTTGTACGCGCAACATTAGAAGGTGGGATTGCGCTATGTATGGTGCAGGTAGTTTTGTATTTAGTAGTCAATATTAGTAACCAAAAACGTGCCAGTGCTAGCTATGCAGTAACTGTTCATAAAACGTGCCAGTGCTAGCTATGCAGTAACTGTTCATAAAACGCGCCAGTGCTAGCTATGCAGTAACAGTTCATAAAACGCGCCAGTGCTAGCTATGCGGCAACGGTTCATAAAACGCGCCAGTGCTAGCTATGCAGTAACTGTTCATAAAACTCGCCAGTGCTAACTATGCGGCAAAGGTTCATAAAACGCGCCAGTGCAAGCTATGCAGCAACGGTTCATAAAACGCGCCAGTGCTAGCTATGCAGCAACGGTTCATAAAACGCGCCAGTGCTAGCTATGCAGTAACTTTTCATAAAACCCGCCAGTGCTAGCTATGCAGCAACGGTTCATAAAACCGCCAGTGCTAGCTATGCAGCAACGGTTCATAAAACCCGCCAGTGCTAGCTATGCAGCAATGGTTCATAAAACGCGCCAGTGCTAGCTATGCAGCAACGGTTCATAAAACGCGCCAGTGCTAGCTATGCAGTAACTTTTCATAAAACCTGCCAGTGCTAGCTATGCAGCAACGGTTCATAAAACGCGCCAGTGCTAGCTATGCACTAACGGTTTATAAAACGTGCCAGTGCTAGCTATGCAGCAACGGTTCATAAAACCCGCCAGTGCTAGCTATGCAGTAACTTTTCATAAAACCCGCCAGTGCTAGCTATGCAGTAACGGTTCATAAAACCCGCCAGTGCTAGCTATGCAGTAATGGTTCATAAAAACTCACCAGTGCTAGCTATGCAGTAACGGTTCATAAAACCCGCCAGTGCTAGCTATGCAGTAACTGTTCATAAAACGCGCCAGTGCTAGCTATGCAGTAACTTTTCATAAAACCTGCCAGTGCTAGCTATGCAGTAACTGTTCATAAAACGCGCCAGTGCTAGCTATTCAGTAACGGTTCATAAAACCCGCCAGTGCTAGCTATGCAGAAATGGTTCATAAAAACGCCAGTGCTAGCTATGCAGTAACGGTTCATAAAACGCACCAGTGCTAACTATTCAGTAACGGTTCATAAAACCCGCCAGTGCTAGCTATGCAGTAATGGTTCATAAAAACGCACCAGTGTTAGCTATGCAGTAGCGATTTATAAAAGGCACCAGTGCTAGGTATGTACTGGCAATACACAAAATGCACTGGTTCTGGCTTGGCACTAACAGTACTTACATGTGCCATATTTTGGTTTGTGATACGTACTACTAGTGTACAAAACATATTGGACCTGGGTATTTTCTTACAATAAATGGATGAGCTCCAAGGGTGTTTTGTCTGCACAAAATGCGTTGGCTCACAGGACATATAGTTCTCATAAAATGTGGCATGGTTTCAGTGTACAAAGCAAAATTAGAAAGTAAACAGCACTACAAAGTGTTAAATAAAACAATAAAAAAACAATGGATACACATTACCACTGTTACTATGCCGCACACAATATATCACTTATGTTGAATTGCAGCCAGAGGAGGTAGAGAAATTTGGACATAAGTGCCTAATTTCCGAGTTATCAATAACGTCAAAACACAAAATGCATTGCAAACAACAAGAGTGTGAAAAATACAAAAATGCTCATTCTTAATGGATCATACTAATTTACAAATCTTAAATATAAAATAAGTATTAAAAAAAAAAAAAAAAAAAAAAAAAAAAAGATTAAAATGTAAATACCCCTCCCCTGTTAATTCCTCTCCTGGCATCCCAGTAAATGTAATACAAGTAAAATAAGGGTAACTTCATTTCATATAAAAATACATTTCCTTTTGCTGTAAACTCACATGATCTGTCACCAGCATTGGTGAAGCAGATTTGGTCTCGGTATCAGATGTCATATAATGCGTGAGTAGTATACAGACCTCCTATATCAACGTGCTTACTGGCTCAGCTAATGCAGATGGGCTCAAATGCCAAAGTCACACAACAAAGCAGCTTGCACGTTATACAGAAATGGCTTCTGTAAAAGTCACTATTCTTACTATTTAAGGCTAAAACTTGTCTTTAAAATATATATACACACATATACGCATATAGAGGAAGAGCGCAACAAGGTTTTCACCTTTACAGTGAGGGTAAATGGGTCTGGAGTGTTCCTTATGATGAAGCTTGAAGCCATTTTTGTCCTGATGCACATGGCTAATATATAGAGCATCTAGCAGGAGCGGTGCAGAATGGGTAATGTAGCAGTTCCCTAGAGATGAAGGCATGTAACTGCAAGATGTGATAACTTCATCTGCAGAGAGGGATAATTAGCAGCAGAAATAACGCGTCGGCCGTCAGATTTATAGTAAAGCCTTGAAAAGAAATGACAGCCCTGCACCGACAGACAGACCCAGCGCAAGGAAGAAAGTCATAATGGCACCGGTCATCTCGCTCTCGTGTGGCAGCACTTTCCTGTGGAGAGGACAATAAGGACACAGTGAACAGGTGAGAACAGAAACAAATGCACCCACCCTCTGACAAGACTCATAGCTCCCTTCTGTCTGTGTCACCCTGCGGTGGGAGGGGCAGACTCATAGCTTCCTTCTGTCTGTGTCACCCTGCAGTGGGAGGGACAGACTCATAGCTCCCTTCTGTCTGTGTCACCCTGTAGTGGGAGGGACAGACTCATAGCTCCCTTCTGTCTGTGTCACCCTGCAGTGGGAGGGACAGACTCATGGCTCCCTTCTGTCTGTGTCAACCTACGGTGGGAGGGGCAGACTCATAGCTCCCATCTGTCTGTGTCACCCTGCAGTGGGACGGACAGGCTCATAGCTCCCTTCTGTCTGTGTCACCCTGCAGTGGGAGGGACAGATTCATGGCTCCCTTCTGTCTGTGTCACCCTGCAGTGGGAGGGACAGACTCATAGCTCCCTTCTGTCTGTGTCAACCTGCGGTGGGAGGGGCAGAATCATAGCTCCCTTCTGACTGTGTCACCCTGTGGTAGAAGAGACAGACTCATAGCTCCCTTCTGTCTGTGTCACCCTGCAGTGGGAGGGACAGACTCATAGCTCCCTTCTGTCTGTGTCACCCTGCAGTGGGAGGGACAGACTCATAGCTCCCTTCTGTCTGTGTCACCCTGCGGTGGGAGGGGCAGACTCATAGCTTCCTTCTGTCTGTGTCACCCTGCGGTGGGAGGGACAGACTCTTAGCTCCCTTCTGTCTGTGTCACCCTGCAGTGGGAGGGACAGACTCATAGCTCCCTTCTGTCTGTGTCACCCTGCAGTGGGAGGGACAGACTCATAGCTCCCTTCTGTCTGTGTCACCCTGCAGTGGGAGGGACAGACTCATAGCTCCCTTCTGTCTGTGTCACCCTGCAGTGGGAGGGACAGACTCATAGCTCCCTTCTGTCTGTGTCACCCTGCGGTGGGAGGGACAGACTCTTAGCTCCCTTCTGTCTGTGTCACCCTGCAGTGGGAGGGACAGACTCATAGCTCCCTTCTGTCTGTGTCACCCTGCGGTGGGAGGGGCAGACTCATAGCTCCCTTCTGTCTGTGTCACCCTGCGGTGGGAGGGACAGACTCATAGCTCCCTTCTGTCTGTGTCACCCTGCGGTGGGAGGGGCAGACTCATAGCTCCCTTCTGTCTGTGTCACCCTGCAGTGGGAGGGACAGACTCATAGTTCCCTTCTGTCTGTGTCACCCTGCGGTGGGAGGGACAGACTCATAGCTCCCTTCTGTCTGTGTCACCCTGCAGTGGGAAGGACAGACTTATAGCTCCCTTCTGTCTGTGTCACCCTGTGGTGGGAGGGGCAGACTCATAGCTCCCTTCTGTCTGTGTCACCCTGCAGTGGGAAGGACAGACTTATAGCTCCCTTCTGTCTGTGTCACCCTGTGGTGGGAGGGGCAGACTCATAGCTCCCTTCTGTCTGTGTCACCCTGTGGTGGGAGGGGCAGACTCATAGCCCCCTTCTGTGTCACCCTGCGGTCGGAGGGGCAGACTCATAGTTCCCTTCTGTCTGTGTCACCCTGTGGTGGGAGGGACAGACTCATAGCTCCCATCTGTCTGTGTCACCCTGCGGTTGGAGGGACAGACTTATTGTCACTTACTTGGGTGCGAGGCACATGGGAAGAGATACAAAGTAGCCATTGGAGATTGAGAAAAATATCATGAAGACGATGAACCAGGCATCATTGGAGAAGGCAACATACAAGTAATTATGATTGGGAAGGTTACAGAACATGAAGAGCGGTATGAAGATAATGCGACACAAGGCCAGCACTGGCAGAAGTTTACTATCGGGACCCGGCTGTAACAAAGGAATATACACAGTCAGAAAACAAAAAAGTAAATTGATAAAGATAGAAAGTAAGTACATAGAAAGATGTAAAAAGCGAGCACTCACCCACAATACATATGAGGTCAGAGATCGCCCGGCCCAGTCCATGACATTGAATATCAAGAAGCAGCAAACTGGATTGAAGAATTTACCTTAAAAGAGAAACAAAAAAGAATGAGAACCATGAAGTACACACACAAACTAACATGATGAAAGAGAGAAGGAAGGCAACGCACCGGGGAGAGAGGAGGAAGGTAACGCACGCACCGGGGAGAGAGGAGGAAGGTAACGCACGCACCGGGGAGAGGAGGAAGGTAACGCACACAGAGGGAGAGAGAAGGAAGGTAACGCACACACAGGGAGAGAGAAGGAAGGTAACGCACACACAGGGAGAGAGAAGGAAGGTAACGCACACACAAGGAGAGAGAGAGAAGGAAGGTAACGCACACACAGGGAGAGAGAAGGAAGGTAACGCACACACAGGGAGAGAGAAGGAAGGTAACGCACACACAGGGAGAGAGAAGGAAGGTAACGCACACACAGGGAGAGAGAAGGAAGGTAACGCACACACAGGGAGAGAGAAGGAAGGTAACGCACACACAGGGAGAGAGAAGGAAGGTAACGCACACACAGGGGGAGAGAGAAGGAAGGCAACGCACACACAGGGGAGAGAGAAGGAAGGTAACGCACACACAGGGAGAGAGAGAAGGAAGGTAACGCACACAGAGGGAGAGAGAAGGAAGGTAACGCACACAGAGGGAGAGAGAAGGAAGGTAACGCACACAGAGGGAGAGAGAAGGAAGGTAACGCACACACAGGGAGAGAGAGAAGGAAGGTAACGCACACAGAGGGAGAGAGAAGGAAGGTAACGCACACAGAGGGAGAGAGAAGGAAGGTAACGCACACAGAGGGAGAGAGAAGGAAGGTAACGCACACACAGGGAGAGAGAGAAGGAAGGTAACGCACACACAGGGGAGAGAGAGAAGGAAGGTAACGCACACACAGGGAGAGAGAGAAGGAAGGTAACGCACACACAGGGAGAGAGAGAAGGAAGGTAACGCACACACAGGGAGAGAGAGAAGGAAGGTAACGCACACACAGGGAGAGAGAGAAGGAAGGTAACGCACACACAGGGAGAGAGAAGGAAGGTAACACACACAGGGAGAGAGAAGGAAGGTAACGCGCACACACAGGGAGAGAGAGAAGGAAGGTAACGCACACACAGGGAGAGAGAAGGAAGGTAACGCACACACAGGGAGAGAGAGAAGGAAGGTAACGCACACACAGGGAGAGAGAGAAGGAAGGTAACGCACACACAGGGAGAGAGAGAAGGAAGGTAACGCACACACAGGGAGAGAGAGAAGGAAGGTAACGCACACACAGGGAGAGAGAAGGAAGGTAACACACACAGGGAGAGAGAAGGAAGGTAACGCGCACACACAGGGAGAGAGAGAAGGAAGGTAACGCACACACAGGGAGAGAGAGAAGGAAGGTAACGCACGCACAGGGAGAGAGAAGGAAGGTAACACACACAGGGAGAGAGAAGGAAGGTAACGCACACACAGGGAGAGAGAAGGAAGGTAACGCACACACAGGGGGAGAGAGAAGGAAGGCAACGCACACACAGGGGAGAGAGAAGGAAGGTAACGCACGCACAGGGAGAGAGAAGGAAGGTAACACACACAGGGAGAGAGAAGGAAGGTAACGCGCACACACAGGGAGAGAGAGAAGGAAGGTAACGCACACACAGGGAGAGAGAGAAGGAAGGTAACGCACGCACAGGGAGAGAGAAGGAAGGTAACGCACGCACAGGAAGAGAGAAGGAAGGTAACGCACACACACAGGGAGAGAGAAGGAAGGTAACGCACACACAGGGAGAGAGAAGGAAGGTAACGCACACACAGGGAGAGAGAAGGAAGGTAACACACACACAGGGAGAGAGAAGGAAGGTAACGCGCACACACAGGGGAGAGAGAAGGAAGGTAACGCACGCACAGGGAGAGAGAAGGAAGGTAACGCACACACAGGGGAGAGAGAAGGAAGGTAACGCACATACAGGGGAGAGAGAAGGAAGGTAACGCACACACAGGGAGAGAGAAGGAAGGTAACGCACACACAGGGAGAGAGAAGGAAGGTAACGCACACACAGGGAGAGAGAAGGAAGGTAACGCACACACAGGGAGAGAGAAGGAAGGTAACGCACACACAGGGGAGAGAGAAGGAAGGTAACGCACACACAGGGGAGAGAGAAGGAAGGTAACGCACAGGGAGAGAAGGAAGGTAACGCACACACAGGGAGAGAGAAGGAAGGTAACGCACACACAGGGGAGAGAGAAGGAAGGTAACGCACACACAGGGAGAGAGAAGGAAGGTAACGCACACACAGGGGAGAGAGAAGGAAGGTAACGCACACACAGGGGAGAGAGAAGGAAGGTAACGCACACACAGGGAGAGAGAAGGAAGGTAACGCACACACAGGGAGAGAGAAGGAAGGTAACGCACACACAGGGAGAGAGAAGGAAGGTAACGCACACACAGGGAGAGAGAAGGAAGGTAACGCACACACAGGGAGAGAGAAGGAAGGTAACGCACACACAGGGAGAGAGAAGGAAGGTAACGCACACACAGGGAGAGAGAAGGAAGGTAACGCACACACAGGGAGAGAGAAGGAAGGTAACGCACACACAGGGAGAGAGAAGGAAGGCAACGCACACACAGGGGAGAGAGAAGGAAGGTAACGCACACACAGGGAGAGAGAAGGAAGGTAACGCACACACAGGGAGAGAGAGAAGGAAGGTAACGCACACACAGGGAGAGAGAAGGAAGGTAACGCACACACAGGGGAGAGAGAAGGAAGGTAACGCACACACAGGGGAGAGAGAAGGAAGGTAACGCACACACAGGGAGAGAGAAGGAAGGTAACGCACACACAGGGGAGAGAGAAGGAAGGTAACGCACACACAGGGAGAGAGAAGGAAGGTAACGCACACACAGGGAGAGAGAAGGAAGGTAACGCACACACAAGGAGAGAGAGAGAAGGAAGGTAACGCACACACAGGGAGAGAGAAGGAAGGTAACGCACACACAGGGAGAGAGAAGGAAGGTAACGCACACACAGGGAGAGAGAAGGAAGGTAACGCACAGGGAGAGAGAAGGAAGGTAACGCGCACACAAGGAGAGAGAGAGAAGGAAGGTAACGCACACACAGGGAGAGAGAAGGAAGGTAACGCACACACAGGGAGAGAGAAGGAAGGTAACGCACACACAGGGAGAGAGAAGGAAGGTAACGCACAGGGAGAGAGAAGGAACGTAACGCACGTACAGGGAAAGATGGAAGGTAACGCACGCACAGGTGAGATAGAAGGAAGGTAACACATGCATCATGGAGAGAGAAGGAAGATGACAAGACAGGATTAGAAAGAGAAGTAAATAACTCACATGGGTGAGACAGAAGATAACAGTAGTAGATATGACACGTACATACGACAGGTTGATACGACCGGTAGATATGACACGTACATACAACAGGTAGATACAATAGGTAGATATGACACATACATACAACAGGTAGATACGACAGGTAGATACAACACGTAGATACGACAGGTAGATACAACACGTACATACAACAGGTAGATACGATATGTACATACAACAGGTAGATACGATATGTACGTACAACAGGTAGATATGACACGTACATACATCAGGTACCTACAACAGGTAGATATGACACGTACATACAACAGGTAGATATGACACGTACATACAACAGGTAGATATGACACGTACATACAACAGGTAGATATGACACGTACATACAACAGGTAGATATGACACGTACATACAACAGGTAGATATGACACGTACATACAACAGGTAGATACGACAGGTAGATACAACAGGTCGATATGACACATACATACATCAGGTACATACATCAGGTATCAACAACAGGTAGATATGACACATACATACAACAGGTAGATATGACACGTACATACAACAGGTAGATATGACACGTACATACAACAGGTAGATATGACACGTACATACAACAGGTAGATATGACACGTACATACAACAGGTAGATACGACAGGTAGATACAACAGGTCGATATGACACATACATACATCAGGTACATACATCAGGTATCAACAACAGGTAGATATGACACATACATACAACAGGTAGATATGACACGTACATACAACAGGTAGATATGACACGTACATACAACAGGTAGATATGACACGTACATACAACAGGTAGATACAACAGGTAGATATGACACGTACATACAACAGGTAGATATGACACGTACATACAACAGGTAGATATGACACGTACATACAACAGGTAGATACAACAGGTAGATATGACACGTACATACAACAGGTAGATATGACACATACATACAACAGGTAGATATGACACATACATACAACAGGTAGATATGACACATACATACAACAGGTAGATATGACACATACATACAACAGGTAGATACTTACCCCAGGTCTCATTTTCTGTGCTACTCCTCACATTTGCTGTGATAGCCGGAAATACAGAGAGAGTCACCCCAAATGCTATGACTATTGTGAGCGCCATCATCCATATCTGTAAATAAAGATCCCATTTCAGTATAAATATATTGCCTGTGGCTTCTGCATTAATCACACAAGGAGTCTCCTATCCTGTTATATTATACGATCTCTGCTATCGTTGCCTGTGGTGTATTGCACATTAACACAAACTCAGAATAAATCCACATTATCACCTAATGTACCCATAATCCCCAGGACTAAGGAAATGCATCTCCTTCATCTTTATCCACAAGTATAACCTCAGAATAGAAAAACGGAACAAGCGTATAACTGTATGAAATGCAAGAAAAATATAATACATTAAACTCGGTGTATATTACTGTACACAAAAATGTTTCTGCAGATTACCCTTGTATAATATTGTACCTGCTGAACTAAAATATAGCGCCAGACGTGTGATTTGTACCCATGGCGCATTACTTATAGCGCCAGACGTGTGATTTGTACCCATGGGACATTACTTAGCCTTACTAAAATATAGCGCAAGACGTGTGATTTGTACCCATGGCGCATTACTTAACCTTACTAAAATATAGCGCCAGACGTGTGATTTGTACCCATGGCGCATTACTTAACCTTACTGAAATATAGCGCAAGACGTGTGATTTGTACCCATGGCGCATTACTTATAGCGCCAGACGTGTGATTTGTACCCATGGGACATTACTTAGCCTTACTAAAATATAGCGCAAGACGTGTGATTTGTACCCATGGCGCATTACTTAACCTTACTAAAATATAGCGCAAGACGTGTGATTTGTACCCATGGTGCATTACTTAACCTTACTAAAATATAGCGCCAGACGTGTGATTTGTACCCATGGCGCATTACTTAGCCTTACTAAAATATAGCGCAAGACGTGTGATTTGTACCCATGGTGCATTACTTAGCCTTACTGAAATATAGCGCCAGACGTGTGATTTGTACCCATGGCGCATTACTTAGCCTTACTAAAATATAGCGCCAGACGTGTGATTTGTACCCATGGTGCATTACTTAACCTTACTAAAATATAGCGCAAGACGTGTGATTTGTACCCATGGTGCATTACTTAGCCTTACTGAAATATAGCGCCAGACGTGTGATTTGTACCCATGGTGCATTACTTATAGCGCCAGACGTGTGATTTGTACCCATGGTGCATTACTTAGCCTAACTGAAATATAGCGCCAGACGTGTGATTTGTACCCATGGCGCATTACTTAACCTTACTGAAATATAGCGCCAGACGTGTGATTTGTACCCATGGCACATTACTTAGCCTTACTGAAATATAGCGCCAGACGTGTGATTTGTACCCATGGCGCATTACTTAACCTTACTGAAATATAGCGCCAGACGTGTGATTTGTACCCATGGCACATTACTTAGCCTTACTGAAATATAGCGCCAGACGTGTGATTTGTACCCATGGCGCATTACTTAGCCTTACTAAAATATAGCGCCAGACGTGTGATTTGTACCCATGGTGCATTACTTAGCCTTACTGAAATATAGCGCCAGATGTGTGATTTGTACCCATGGCGCATTACTTAGCCTTACTGAAATATAGCGCCAGACGTGTGATTTGTACCCATGGTGCATTACTTAGCCTTACTGAAATATAGCGCCAGACGTGTGATTTGTACCCATGGCGCATTACTTAACCTTACTGAAATATAGCGCCAGACGTGTGATTTGTACCCATGGCGCATTACTTAACCTTACTGAAATATAGCGCCAGACGTGTGATTTGTACCCATGGTGCATTACTTAACCTTACTGAAATATAGCGCCAGACGTGTGATTTGTACCCATGGCGCATTACTTAACCTTACTGAAATATAGCGCCAGATGTGTGATTTGTACCCATGGCGCATTACTTAACCTTACTAAAATATAGCGCCAGACGTGTAATTTGTACCCATGGTGCATTACTTAGCCTTACTGAAATATAGCGCCAGACGTGTGATTTGTACCCATGGTGCATTACTTAGCCTTACTGAAATATAGCGCCAGATGTGTGATTTGTACCCATGGTGTATTACTTATAGCGCCAGACGTGTGATTTGTACCCATGGCGCATTAATTAACCTTACTAAAATATAGCGCAAGACGTGTGATTTGTACCCATGGTGCATTACTTAGCCTTACTGAAATATAGCGCCAGACGTGTGATTTGTACCCATGGTGCATTACTTAACCTTACTGAAATATAGCGCCAGACGTGTGATTTGTACCCATGGCGCATTACTTAGCCTTACTAAAATATAGCGCCAGACGTGTGATTTGTACCCATGGTGCATTACTTAGCCTTACTGAAATATAGCTCCAGACGTGTGATTTGTACCCATGGCGCATTACTTAGCCTTACTGAAGTACAGCGCCAGACGTGTGATTTGTACCCATGGCGCATTACTTAGCCTTACTGAAATATAGCGCCAGACGTGTGATTTGTACCCATGGCGCATTACTTAACCTTACTGAAATATAGCGCCAGACGTGTGATTTGTACCCATGGTGCATTACTTAGCCTAACTGAAATATAGCGCCAGACGTGTGATTTGTACCCATGGCGCATTACTTAACCTTACTAAAATATAGCGCCAGACGTGTGATTTGTACCCATGGTGCATTACTTAACCTTACTAAAATATAGCGCCAGACGTGTGATTTGTACCCATGGTGCATTACTTAGCCTTACTGAAATATAGCGCCAGACGTGTGATTTGTACCCATGGTGCATTACTTAACCTTACTGAAATATAGCGCCAGACGTGTGATTTGTACCCATGGCGCATTACTTAGCCTTACTGAAGTACAGCGCCAGACGTGTGATTTGTACCCATGGCGCATTACTTAGCCTTACTGAAATATAGCGCCAGACGTGTGATTTGTACCCATGGCGCATTACTTAGCCTTACTGAAATATAGCGGCAGACGTGTGATTTGTACCCATGGTGCATTACTTAGCCTTACTGAAATATAGCGCCAGACGTATGATTTGTACCCATGGTGCATTACTTAACCTTACTAAAATATAGCGCCAGACGTGTGATTTGTACCCATGGTGCATTACTTAACCTTACTAAAATATAGCGCCAGACGTGTGATTTGTACCCATGGCGCATTACTTAGCCTTACTGAAATATAGCGCCAGACGTGTGTTTTGTTCCCATGGTGCATTACTTAACCTTACTGAAATATAGCGCAAGACGTGTGATTTGTACCCATGGCGCATTACTTAGCCTTACTGAAATATAGCGCCAGACGTGTGATTTGTACCCATGGCGCATTACTTAACCTTACTGAAATATAGCACCAGACGTGTGATTTGTACCCATGGCGCATTACTTAACCTTAGTAAAATATAGGGCCAGACGTGTGATTTGTACCCATGGCGCATTACGTAACCTTACTGAAATATAGCGCCAGACGTGTGATTTGTACCCATGGTGCATTACTTATAGCGCCAGACGTGTGATTTGTACCCATGGCGCATTACTTAACCTTACTGAAATATAGCGCCAGACGTGTGATTTGTACCCATGGTGCATTACTTAACCTCACTGAAATATAGCGCCAGACGTGTGATTTGTACCCATGGCGCATTACTTAGCCTAACTGAAATATAGCGCCAGACGTGTGATTTGTACCCATGGTGCATTACTTAGCCTTACTGAAATATAGCGCCAGACGTGTGATTTGTACCCATGGCGCATTACTTAACCTTACTGAAATATAGCGCCAGACGTGTGATTTGTACCCATGGTGCATTACTTAACCTTACTAAAATATAGCGCCAGACGTGTGATTTGTACCCATGGTGCATTACTTAACCTTACTGAAATATAGCGCCAGACGTGTGATTTGTACCCATGGCGCATTACTTAACCTTACTGAAATATAGCGCCAGATGTGTGATTTGTACCCATGGCGCATTACTTAACCTTACTAAAATATAGCGCCAGACGTGTAATTTGTACCCATGGTGCATTACTTAGCCTTACTGAAATATAGCGCCAGACGTGTGATTTGTACCCATGGTGCATTACTTAGCCTTACTGAAATATAGCGCCAGATGTGTGATTTGTACCCATGGCGCATTACTTAGCCTTACTGAAATATAGCGCCAGATGTGTGATTTGTACCCATGGTGTATTACTTATAGCGCCAGACGTGTGATTTGTACCCATGGCGCATTACTTAACCTTACTAAAATATAGCGCAAGACGTGTGATTTGTACCCATGGTGCATTACTTAGCCTTACTGAAATATAGCGCCAGACGTGTGATTTGTACCCATGGTGCATTACTTAACCTTACTGAAATATAGCGCCAGACGTGTGATTTGTACCCATGGCGCATTACTTAGCCTTACTAAAATATAGCGCCAGACGTGTGATTTGTACCCATGGTGCATTACTTAGCCTTACTGAAATATAGCTCCAGACGTGTGATTTGTACCCATGGCGCATTACTTAGCCTTACTGAAGTACAGCGCCAGACGTGTGATTTGTACCCATGGCGCATTACTTAGCCTTACTGAAATATAGTGCCAGACGTGTGATTTGTACCCATGGCGCATTACTTAACCTTACTGAAATATAGCGCCAGACGTGTGATTTGTACCCATGGTGCATTACTTAGCCTAACTGAAATATAGCGCCAGACGTGTGATTTGTACCCATGGCGCATTACTTAACCTTACTAAAATATAGCGCCAGACGTGTGATTTGTACCCATGGTGCATTACTTAGCCTTACTGAAATATAGCGCCAGAAGTGTGATTTGTACCCATGGTGCATTACTTAACCTTACTGAAATATAGCGCCAGACGTGTGATTTGTACCCATGGCGCATTACTTAGCCTTACTGAAGTACAGCGCCAGACGTGTGATTTGTACCCATGGCGCATTACTTAGCCTTACTGAAATATAGCGCCAGACGTGTGATTTGTACCCATGGCGCATTACTTAGCCTTACTGAAATATAGCGGCAGACGTGTGATTTGTACCCATGGCGCATTACTTAGCCTTACTGAAATATAGCGCCAGACGTGTGATTTGTACCCATGGTGCATTACTTAACCTTACTAAAATATAGCGCCAGACGTGTGATTTGTACCCATGGTGCATTACTTAACCTTACTAAAATATAGCGCCAGACGTGTGATTTGTACCCATGGTGCATTACTTAACCTTACTAAAATATAGCGCCAGACGTGTGATTTGTACCCATGGCGCATTACTTAGCCTTACTGAAATATAGCGCCAGACGTGTGATTTGTACCCATGGTGCATTACTTAACCTTACTGAAATATAGCGCAAGATGTGTGATTTGTACCCATGGCGCATTACTTAGCCTTACTGAAATATAGCGCCAGACGTGTGATTTGTACCCATGGCGCATTACTTAACCTTACTGAAATATAGCGCCAGACGTGTGATTTGTACCCATGGCGCATTACTTAACCTTAGTAAAATATAGCGCCAGACGTGTGATTTGTACCCATGGCGCATTACGTAACCTTACTGAAATATAGCGCCAGACGTGTGATTTGTACCCATGGTGCATTACTTATAGCGCCAGACGTGTGATTTGTACCCATGGCGCATTACTTAACCTTACTGAAATATAGCGCCAGACGTGTGATTTGTACCCATGGTGCATTACTTAACCTCACTGAAATATAGCGCCAGACGTGTGATTTGTACCCATGGCGCATTACTTAGCCTAACTGAAATATAGCGCCAGACGTGTGATTTGTACCCATGGCGCATTACTTAGCCTAACTGAAATATAGCGGCAGACGTGTGATTTGTACCCATGGTGCATTACTTAGCCTTACTGAAATATAGCGCAAGACGTCTGATTTGTACCCATGGCGCATTACTTAGCCTTACTGAAATATAGCGCCAGACGTGTGATTTGTACCCATGGTGCATTACTTAACCTTACTAAAATATAGCGCCAGACGTGTGATTTGTACCCATGGTGTATTACTTATAGCGCCAGACGTGTGATTTGTACCCATGGCGCATTACTTAGCCTTACTGAAATATAGCGCCAGACGTGTGATTTGTACCCATGGCGCATTACTTAGCCTTACTGAAATATAGCGCCAGACGTCTGATTTGTACCCATGGTGCATTACTTAGCCTTACTGAAATATAGCGCCAGATGTGTGATTTGTACCCATGGCGCATTACTTAGCCTTACTGAAATATAGCGCCAGACGTGTGATTTGTACCCATGGTGCATTACTTAGCCTTACTAAAATATAGCGCCAGACGTGTGATTTGTACCCATGGCGCATTACTTAGCCTTACTGAAATATAGCGCAAGACGTCTGATTTGTACCCATGGCGCATTACTTAGCCTTACTGAAATATAGCGCCAGACGTGTGATTTGTACCCATGGTGCATTACTTAACCTTACTAAAATATAGCGCCAGACGTGTGATTTGTACCCATGGTGTATTACTTATAGCGCCAGACGTGTGATTTGTACCCATGGCGCATTACTTAGCCTTACTGAAATATAGCGCCAGACGTGTGATTTGTACCCATGGCGCATTACTTAGCCTTACTGAAATATAGCGCCAGACGTCTGATTTGTACCCATGGTGCATTACTTAGCCTTACTGAAATATAGCGCCAGATGTGTGATTTGTACCCATGGCGCATTACTTAGCCTTACTGAAATATAGCGCCAGACGTGTGATTTGTACCCATGGTGCATTACTTAGCCTTACTAAAATATAGCGCCAGACGTGTGATTTGTACCCATGGCGCATTACTTAGCCTTACTGAAATATAGCGCAAGACGTCTGATTTGTACCCATGGCGCATTACTTAGCCTTACTGAAATATAGCGCCAGATGTGTGATTTGTACCCATGGTGCATTACTTAACCTTACTAAAATATAGCGCCAGATGTGTGATTTGTACCCATGGCGCATTACTTAACCTTACTAAAATATAGCGCCAGACGTGTGATTTGTACCCATGGTGCATTACTTAGCCTTACTGAAATATAGCGCCAGACGTGTGATTTGTACCCATGGCGCATTACTTAACCTTACTAAAATATAGCGCCAGACGTGTGATTTGTACCCATGGTGCATTACTTAGCTTTACTGAAATATAGCGCCAGACGTGTGATTTGTACCCATGGCGCATTACTTATAGCGTCAGACGTGTGATTTGTACCCATGGTGCATTACTTATAGCGTCAGACGTGTGATTTGTACCCATGGTGCATTACTTAACCTTACTAAAATATAGCGCCAGACGTGTGATTTGTACCCATGGTGCATTTCTTAACCTTACTAAAATATAGCGCCAGACGTGTGATTTGTACCCATGGCGCATTACTTAGCCTTACTGAAATATAACGCCAGACGTGTGATTTGTACCCATGGTGCATTACTTAACCTTACTAAAATATAGCGCCAGACGTGTGATTTGTACCCATGGCGCATTACTTAGCCTTACTGAAATATAGCGCAAGACGTGTGATTTGTACCCATGGCGCATTACTTAGCCTTACTAAAATATAGCGCCAGACGTGTGATTTGTACCCATGGTGCATTACTTAACCTTACTAAAATATAGCGCAAGACGTGTGATTTGTACCCATGGCGCATTACTTAGCCTTACTGAAATATAGCGCCAGACGTGTGATTTGTACCCATGGCGCATTACTTAACCTTACTGAAATATAACGCCAGACGTGTGATTTGTACCCATGGTGCATTACTTAACCTTACTGAAATATAACGCCAGACGTGTGATTTGTACCCATGGTGCATTACTTAACCTTACTGAAATATAACGCCAGACGTGTGATTTGTACCCATGGTGCATTACTTAACCTTACTGAAATATAGCGCCAGACGTGTGATTTGTACCCATGGCGCATTACTTAACCTTACTAAAATATAGCGCCAGATGTGTGATTTGTACCCATGGCGCATTACTTAACCTTACTAAAATATAGCGCCAGACGTGTGATTTGTACCCATGGCGCATTACTTAACCTTACTAAAATATAGCGCCAGACGTGTGATTTGTACCCATGGTGCATTACTTAGCCTTACTGAAATATAACGCCAGACGTGTGATTTGTACCCATGGTGCATTACTTAGCCTTACTGAAATATAGCGCCAGACGTGTGATTTGTACCCATGGCGCATTACTTAACCTTACTGAAATATAGCGCCAGACGTGTGATTTGTACCCATGGCGCATTACTTAACCTTACTAAAATATAGCGCCAGACGTGTGATTTGTACCCATGGTGCATTACTTAACCTTACTGAAATATAGCGCCAGACGTGTGATTTGTACCCATGGCGCATTACTTAACCTTACTGAAATATAGCGCCAGATGTGTGATTTGTACCCATGGCGCATTACTTAACCTTACTAAAATATAGCGCCAGACGTGTAATTTGTACCCATGGTGCATTACTTAGCCTTACTGAAATATAGCGCCAGACGTGTGATTTGTACCCATGGTGCATTACTTAGCCTTACTGAAATATAGCGCCAGATGTGTGATTTGTACCCATGGTGCATTACTTAGCCTTACTGAAATATAGCGCCAGATGTGTGATTTGTACCCATGGTGTATTACTTATAGCGCCAGACGTGTGATTTGTACCCATGGCGCATTAATTAACCTTACTAAAATATAGCGCAAGACGTGTGATTTGTACCCATGGTGCATTACTTAGCCTTACTGAAAAATAGCGCCAGACGTGTGATTTGTACCCATGGTGCATTACTTAACCTTACTGAAATATAGCGCCAGACGTGTGATTTGTACCCATGGCGCATTACTTAGCCTTACTAAAATATAGCGCCAGACGTGTGATTTGTACCCATGGTGCATTACTTAGCCTTACTGAAATATAGCTCCAGACGTGTGATTTGTACCCATGGCGCATTACTTAGCCTTACTGAAGTACAGCGCCAGACGTGTGATTTGTACCCATGGCGCATTACTTAGCCTTACTGAAATATAGCGCCAGACGTGTGATTTGTACCCATGGCGCATTACTTAACCTTACTGAAATATAGCGCCAGACGTGTGATTTGTACCCATGGTGCATTACTTAGCCTAACTGAAATATAGCGCCAGACGTGTGATTTGTACCCATGGCGCATTACTTAACCTTACTAAAATATAGCGCCAGACGTGTGATTTGTACCCATGGTGCATTACTTAACCTTACTAAAATATAGCGCCAGACGTGTGATTTGTACCCATGGTGCATTACTTAGCCTTACTGAAATATAGCGCCAGACGTGTGATTTGTACCCATGGTGCATTACTTAACCTTACTGAAATATAGCGCCAGACGTGTGATTTGTACCCATGGCGCATTACTTAGCCTAACTGAAGTACAGCGCCAGACGTGTGATTTGTACCCATGGCGCATTACTTAGCCTTACTGAAATATAGCGCCAGACGTGTGATTTGTACCCATGGCGCATTACTTAGCCTTACTGAAATATAGCGGCAGACGTGTGATTTGTACCCATGGTGCATTACTTAGCCTTACTGAAATATAGCGCCAGACGTATGATTTGTACCCATGGTGCATTACTTAACCTTACTAAAATATAGCGCCAGACGTGTGATTTGTACCCATGGTGCATTACTTAACCTTACTAAAATATAGCGCCAGACGTGTGATTTGTACCCATGGCGCATTACTTAGCCTTACTGAAATATAGCGCCAGACGTGTGTTTTGTTCCCATGGTGCATTACTTAACCTTACTGAAATATAGCGCAAGACGTGTGATTTATACCCATGGCGCATTACTTAGCCTTACTGAAATATAGCGCCAGACGTGTGATTTGTACCCATGGCGCATTACTTAACCTTACTGAAATATAGCACCAGACGTGTGATTTGTACCCATGGCGCATTACTTAACCTTAGTAAAATATAGGGCCAGACGTGTGATTTGTACCCATGGCGCATTACGTAACCTTACTGAAATATAGCGCCAGACGTGTGATTTGTACCCATGGTGCATTACTTATAGCGCCAGACGTGTGATTTGTACCCATGGCGCATTACTTAACCTTACTGAAATATAGCGCCAGACGTGTGATTTGTACCCATGGTGCATTACTTAACCTCACTGAAATATAGCGCCAGACGTGTGATTTGTACCCATGGCGCATTACTTAGCCTAACTGAAATATAGCGCCAGACGTGTGATTTGTACCCATGGTGCATTACTTAGCCTTACTGAAATATAGCGCCAGACGTGTGATTTGTACCCATGGCGCATTACTTAACCTTACTGAAATATAGTGCCAGACGTGTGATTTGTACCCATGGTGCATTACTTAACCTTACTAAAATATAGCGCCAGACGTGTGATTTGTACCCATGGTGCATTACTTAACCTTACTGAAATATAGCGCCAGACGTGTGATTTGTACCCATGGCGCATTACTTAACCTTACTGAAATATAGCGCCAGATGTGTGATTTGTACCCATGGCGCATTACTTAACCTTACTAAAATATAGCGCCAGACGTGTGATTTGTACCCATGGTGCATTACTTAGCCTTACTGAAATATAGCGCCAGACGTGTGATTTGTACCCATGGTGCATTACTTAGCCTTACTGAAATATAGCGCCAGATGTGTGATTTGTACCCATGGCGCATTACTTAGCCTTACTGAAATATAGCGCCAGATGTGTGATTTGTACCCATGGTGTATTACTTATAGCGCCAGACGTGTGATTTGTACCCATGGCGCATTACTTAACCTTACTAAAATATAGCGCAAGACGTGTGATTTGTACCCATGGTGCATTACTTAGCCTTACTGAAATATAGCGCCAGACGTGTGATTTGTACCCATGGTGCATTACTTAACCTTACTGAAATATAGCGCCAGACGTGTGATTTGTACCCATGGCGCATTACTTAGCCTTACTAAAATATAGCGCCAGACGTGTGATTTGTACCCATGGTGCATTACTTAGCCTTACTGAAATATAGCTCCAGACGTGTGATTTGTACCCATGGCGCATTACTTAGCCTTACTGAAGTACAGCGCCAGACGTGTGATTTGTACCCATGGCGCATTACTTAGCCTTACTGAAATATAGTGCCAGACGTGTGATTTGTACCCATGGCGCATTACTTAACCTTACTGAAATATAGCGCCAGACGTGTGATTTGTACCCATGGTGCATTACTTAGCCTAACTGAAATATAGCGCCAGACGTGTGATTTGTACCCATGGCGCATTACTTAACCTTACTAAAATATAGCGCCAGACGTGTGATTTGTACCCATGGTGCATTACTTAGCCTTACTGAAATATAGCGCCAGACGTGTGATTTGTACCCATGGTGCATTACTTAACCTTACTGAAATATAGCGCCAGACGTGTGATTTGTACCCATGGCGCATTACTTAGCCTTACTGAAGTACAGCGCCAGACGTGTGATTTGTACCCATGGCGCATTACTTAGCCTTACTGAAATATAGCGCCAGACGTGTGATTTGTACCCATGGCGCATTACTTAGCCTTACTGAAATATAGCGGCAGACGTGTGATTTGTACCCATGGCGCATTACTTAGCCTTACTGAAATATAGCGCCAGACGTGTGATTTGTACCCATGGTGCATTACTTAACCTTACTAAAATATAGCGCCAGACGTGTGATTTGTACCCATGGTGCATTACTTAACCTTACTAAAATATAGCGCCAGACGTGTGATTTGTACCCATGGTGCATTACTTAACCTTACTAAAATATAGCGCCAGACGTGTGATTTGTACCCATGGCGCATTACTTAGCCTTACTGAAATATAGCGCCAGACGTGTGATTTGTACCCATGGTGCATTACTTAACCTTACTGAAATATAGCGCAAGATGTGTGATTTGTACCCATGGCGCATTACTTAGCCTTACTGAAATATAGCGCCAGACGTGTGATTTGTACCCATGGCGCATTACTTAACCTTACTGAAATATAGCGCCAGACGTGTGATTTGTACCCATGGCGCATTACTTAACCTTAGTAAAATATAGCGCCAGACGTGTGATTTGTACCCATGGCGCATTACGTAACCTTACTGAAATATAGCGCCAGACGTGTGATTTGTACCCATGGTGCATTACTTATAGCGCCAGACGTGTGATTTGTACCCATGGCGCATTACTTAACCTTACTGAAATATAGCGCCAGACGTGTGATTTGTACCCATGGTGCATTACTTAACCTCACTGAAATATAGCGCCAGACGTGTGTTTTGTTCCCATGGTGCATTACTTAGCCTAACTGAAATATAGCGCCAGACGTGTGTTTTGTTCCCATGGTGCATTACTTAGCCTTACTGAAATATAGCGCCAGACGTGTGATTTGTACCCATGGCGCATTACTTAGCCTAACTGAAATATAGCGCCAGACGTGTGATTTGTACCCATGGTGCATTACTTAACCTTACTAAAATATAGCGCCAGACGTGTGATTTGTACCCATGGTGTATTACTTATAGCGCCAGACGTGTGATTTGTACCCATGGCGCATTACTTAGCCTTACTGAAATATAGCGCCAGACGTGTGATTTGTACCCATGGCGCATTACTTAGCCTTACTGAAATATAGCGCCAGACGTCTGATTTGTACCCATGGTGCATTACTTAGCCTTACTGAAATATAGCGCCAGATGTGTGATTTGTACCCATGGCGCATTACTTAGCCTTACTGAAATATAGCGCCAGACGTGTGATTTGTACCCATGGTGCATTACTTAGCCTTACTAAAATATAGCGCCAGACGTGTGATTTGTACCCATGGCGCATTACTTAGCCTTACTGAAATATAGCGCAAGACGTCTGATTTGTACCCATGGCGCATTACTTAGCCTTACTGAAATATAGCGCCAGACGTGTGATTTGTACCCATGGTGCATTACTTAACCTTACTAAAATATAGCGCCAGACGTGTGATTTGTACCCATGGTGTATTACTTATAGCGCCAGACGTGTGATTTGTACCCATGGCGCATTACTTAGCCTTACTGAAATATAGCGCCAGACGTGTGATTTGTACCCATGGCGCATTACTTAGCCTTACTGAAATATAGCGCCAGACGTCTGATTTGTACCCATGGTGCATTACTTAGCCTTACTGAAATATAGCGCCAGATGTGTGATTTGTACCCATGGCGCATTACTTAGCCTTACTGAAATATAGCGCCAGACGTGTGATTTGTACCCATGGTGCATTACTTAGCCTTACTAAAATATAGCGCCAGACGTGTGATTTGTACCCATGGCGCATTACTTAGCCTTACTGAAATATAGCGCAAGACGTCTGATTTGTACCCATGGCGCATTACTTAGCCTTACTGAAATATAGCGCCAGATGTGTGATTTGTACCCATGGTGCATTACTTAACCTTACTAAAATATAGCGCCAGATGTGTGATTTGTACCCATGGCGCATTACTTAACCTTACTAAAATATAGCGCCAGACGTGTGATTTGTACCCATGGTGCATTACTTAGCCTTACTGAAATATAGCGCCAGACGTGTGATTTGTACCCATGGCGCATTACTTAACCTTACTAAAATATAGCGCCAGACGTGTGATTTGTACCCATGGTGCATTACTTAGCTTTACTGAAATATAGCGCCAGACGTGTGATTTGTACCCATGGCGCATTACTTATAGCGTCAGACGTGTGATTTGTACCCATGGTGCATTACTTATAGCGTCAGACGTGTGATTTGTACCCATGGTGCATTACTTAACCTTACTAAAATATAGCGCCAGACGTGTGATTTGTACCCATGGTGCATTTCTTAACCTTACTAAAATATAGCGCCAGACGTGTGATTTGTACCCATGGCGCATTACTTAGCCTTACTGAAATATAACGCCAGACGTGTGATTTGTACCCATGGTGCATTACTTAACCTTACTAAAATATAGCGCCAGACGTGTGATTTGTACCCATGGCGCATTACTTAGCCTTACTGAAATATAGCGCAAGACGTGTGATTTGTACCCATGGCGCATTACTTAGCCTTACTAAAATATAGCGCCAGACGTGTGATTTGTACCCATGGCGCATTACTTAACCTTACTAAAATATAGCGCAAGACGTGTGATTTGTACCCATGGCGCATTACTTAGCCTTACTGAAATATAGCGCCAGACGTGTGATTTGTACCCATGGCGCATTACTTAACCTTACTGAAATATAACGCCAGACGTGTGATTTGTACCCATGGTGCATTACTTAACCTTACTGAAATATAACGCCAGACGTGTGATTTGTACCCATGGTGCATTACTTAACCTTACTGAAATATAACGCCAGACGTGTGATTTGTACCCATGGTGCATTACTTAACCTTACTGAAATATAGCGCCAGACGTGTGATTTGTACCCATGGCGCATTACTTAACCTTACTAAAATATAGCGCCAGATGTGTGATTTGTACCCATGGCGCATTACTTAACCTTACTAAAATATAGCGCCAGACGTGTGATTTGTACCCATGGCGCATTACTTAGCCTTACTGAAATATAACGCCAGACGTGTGATTTGTACCTATGGCGCATTACTTAGCCTAACTGAAATATAGCGGCAGACGTGTGATTTGTACCCATGGCGCATTACTTAGCCTAACTGAAATATAGCGCCAGACGTCTGATTTGTACCCATGGCGCATTACTTAGCCTTACTGAAATATAGCGCCAGACGTCTGATTTGTACCCATGGCGCATTACTTAGCCTTACTGAAATATAGCGCCAGACGTGTGATTTGTACCCATGGTGCATTACTTAGCCTTACTGAAATATAGCGCCAGACGTGTGATTTGTACCCATGGTGCATTACTTAGCCTTACTAAAATATAGCGCCAGACGTGTGATTTGTACCCATGGTGCATTACTTAGCCTTACTGAAATATAGCGCCAGACGTGTGATTTGTACCCATGGTGCATTACTTAGCCTTACTAAAATATAGCGCCAGACGTGTGATTTGTACCCATGGCGCATTACTAAGCCTTACTAAAATATAGCGCCAGACGTGTGATTTGTACCCATGGCGCATTACTAAGCCTTACTGAAATATAGCGCCAGACGTGTGATTTGTACCCATGGCGCATTACTTAGCCTTACTAAAATATAGCGCCAGACGTGTGATTTGTACCCATGGTGTATTACTTATAGCGCCAGACGTGTGATTTGTACCCATGGTGCATTACTTAACCTTACTAAAATATAGCGCCAGACGTGTGATTTGTACCCATGGCGCATTACTTAACCTTACTGAAATATAGCGTCAGACGTGTGATTTGTACCCATGGCGCATTACTTAGCCTTACTGAAATATAGCGCCAGACGTGTGATTTGTACCCATGGCGCATTACTTAGCCTTACTGAAATATAGCGCCAGACGTGTGATTTGTACCCATGGTGCATTACTTATAGCGCCAGACGTATGATTTGTACCCATGGTGCATTACTTAACCTTACTGAAATATAGCGCCAGACGTGTGATTTGTACCCATGGCGCATTACTTAGCCTTACTGAAATATAGCGCCAGAAGTGTGATTTGTACCCATGGTGCATTACTTATAGCGCCAGACGTGTGATTTGTACCCATGGCGCATTACTTAGCCTTACTGAAATATAGCGCCAGACGTCTGATTTGTACCCATGGCGCATTACTTAGCCTTACTGAAATATAGCGCCAGATGTGTGATTTGTACCCATGGTGCATTACTTAGCCTTACTGAAATATAGCGTCAGACGTGTGATTTGTACCCATGGTGCATTACTTAGCCTTACTGAAATATAGCGCCAGACGTGTGATTTGTACCCATGGTGCATTACTTAGCCTTACTAAAATATAGCGCCAGACGTGTGATTTGTACCCATGGTGCATTACTTAGCCTTACTGAAATATAGCGCCAGACGTGTGATTTGTACCCATGGTGCATTACTTAGCCTTACTAAAATATAGCGCCAGACGTGTGATTTGTACCCATGGCGCATTACTAAGCCTTACTAAAATATAGCGCCAGACGTGTGATTTGTACCCATGGCGCATTACTAAGCCTTACTGAAATATAGCGCCAGACGTGTGATTTGTACCCATGGCGCATTACTTAGCCTTACTAAAATATAGCGCCAGACGTGTGATTTGTACCCATGGCGCATTACTTAGCCTTACTAAAATATAGCGCCAGACGTGTGATTTGTACCCATGGCGCATTACTTATAGCGCCAGACGTGTGATTTGTACCCATGGTGCATTACTTAACCTTACTAAAATATAGCGCCAGACGTGTGATTTGTACCCATGGCGCATTACTTAACCTTACTGAAATATAGCGTCAGACGTGTGATTTGTACCCATGGCGCATTACTTAGCCTTACTGAAATATAGCGCCAGACGTGTGATTTGTACCCATGGCGCATTACTTAGCCTTACTGAAATATAGCGCCAGACGTGTGATTTGTACCCATGGTGCATTACTTATAGCGCCAGACGTATGATTTGTACCCATGGTGCATTACTTAACCTTACTGAAATATAGCGCCAGACGTGTGATTTGTACCCATGGCGCATTACTTAGCCTTACTGAAATATAGCGCCAGAAGTGTGATTTGTACCCATGGTGCATTACTTATAGCGCCAGACGTGTGATTTGTACCCATGGCGCATTACTTAGCCTTACTGAAATATAGCGCCAGACGTGTGATTTGTACCCATGGTGCATTACTTATAGCGCCAGACGTGTGATTTGTACCCATGGCGCATTACTTAGCCTTACTGAAATATAGCGTCAGACGTGTGATTTGTACCCATGGTGCATTACTTAGCCTTACTAAAATATAGCGCCAGACGTGTGATTTGTACCCATGGCGCATTACTAAGCCTTACTGAAATATAGCGCCAGACGTGTGATTTGTACCCATGGCGCATTACTTAGCCTTACTAAAATATAGCGCCAGACGTGTGATTTGTACCCATGGTGCATTACTTAGCCTTACTAAAATATAGCGCCAGACGTGTGATTTGTACCCATGGCGCATTACTTATAGCGCCAGACGTGTGATTTGTACCCATGGTGCATTACTTAACCTTACTAAAATATAGCGCCAGACGTGTGATTTGTACCCATGGCGCATTACTTATAGCGCCAGACGTGTGATTTGTACCCATGGTGCATTACTTAACCTTACTAAAATATAGCGCAAGACGTGTGATTTGTACCCATGGTGCATTACTTAGCCTTACTAAAATATAGCGCCAGACGTGTGATTTGTACCCATGGCGCATTACTTATAGCGCCAGACGTGTGATTTGTACCCATGGTGCATTACTTAACCTTACTAAAATATAGCGCAAGACGTGTGATTTGTACCCATGGTGTATTACTTATAGCGCCAGACGTGTGATTTGTACCCATGGCGCATTACTTAGCCTTACTAAAATATAGCGCAAGACGTGTGATTTTTACCCATGGTGCATTACTTATAGCGCCAGATGTGATTTGTACCCATGGCGCATTACTTAGCCTAACTGAAATATAGCGCCAGACGTGTGATTTGTACCCATGGCCAGTGGCGTATTTAGGTTTTGTGCTGCCCTAGGCACTCAAAATTCTGCTGCCCCCCTACCCCCCACCATCCTAGCTTTTTGGCCTTTTTCAGCCTTAATATTTTTTGGTCTGGGTGTTTCATGACATTTTTTTTTTCATGGCATTTGCAAAGTAAATATTAACCGCCGCTAGCAAAAAACTTGCATACACTCATGTGGGTTGAATTAAGCCTGCATGCACCTCAGCAGGTTTGAAGGGAGAGAAAAAAAGGGAGAAAGAGAAAAAAAATAGTGGGAGAGGAGAAAATGGAGGGAGAGGACAGAAATAAGGGAGGAAGATGAGAAAAGAAACACACAGGCTCAGTCTGACACAAACTTTCACTCACAAACTCTTACATTCTCTCACAGACACACACACACTCTTCTACCCTATCTCTCATATACACTCTCTCTCTCTCTCTCTCTCTCTCTCTCTCTCTCTCTCTCTCTCTCTAAGGCACTGACATTTTCCCACACACACATCCCAGGAATAGAAACATTTTTATGGGAATTTTACCTTTATTTTTGTTCTTATTTCATATTTTTGTAATTGTAAATACACTTATTCTGTGTCTGTGAAGATCAAGCAAGATCATTCAGGGCTGCAAAGTTTATCTAAGTAAAATAGCAAATGACATTCAGAAAACATCACATCAAGTGGCTCTTGCAACAAGTCTTGTTCTGAAAGCTGAGTAATTGTGCTGTGTTTTTTTTTTTACAAATATCTGCCACTGGCAGCAAAGGGTTAAAATAAGGCTGAGAAGTCTCACCTAAGTACAGCAGAAGACGTTATGGTCTGCAACTCTGTAAAGCTCCGTGAAGGTAATTAGCAGGAGGAGGAGGGGATCTTATCTGATTAGACCGAGAGCAGGAAAGGCAGGCAGCTAACGTTCACAGAATCTTTATTTTACTGCACTGACCTCCCTTGTTACCTCTGTGCGTTTGCCTGTTAGCTGACAGGGTGTAAAAGCCAACTTGCTACACAGCAGTGTAAAATGCAGTATTTACGGAGCAGGAAGCTCAGAGCACCAGCAAGAGTCAGACACAGTGAGACCAATGTGGCATTGCGGTGATAGCCCCATGAAACAGGAACTACACTGCTGTGCTGTCAGTCACTAAGTTGCTGTGTGCTGGAAAAGCAGGGCATTAAATTCAAAACTACCTAATAACGGATGGTGTACTGAATGATCATGTTTGTTTTAAAAGCAAAAGCCTACTTACCGCTGTGAACTCGGTCCCTCTGCAATCCTCTCTGTCACAAGTATCGACTGAGATGCAAGTGAAAAAGCTCCCGCCTCCTGACACTAACTCCTGCTGCCCGTGCTAAATAACTACTCCTGTCTCCAGCTCTCTCACCCGGACTGCCACCATTTAAACAAAACAAAAACAATTTCAAATAATAAAAAAAAAACAATGCATCTAATATTAGCATGTGCGCTCTCCTAGTGAGCAGCATGCATATAATCAGCTGGGTCTGCCGCCCCCCCAAATCTGCCGCCCTAGGCCCGTGCCTTGTTAGCCTAGGCCATGATACGCCCCTGCCCATGGCGCATTACTTAGCCTCACTGATATATAGCGCCAGACGTGTGATTTGTACCTATGGCGCATTACTTAGCCTAACTGAAATATAGCGCCAGACGTGTGATTTGTACCCATGGCGCATTACTTAGCCTTACTGAAATATAGCGCCAGACGTGTGATTTGTACCCATGGCGCATTACTTAGCCTTACTGAAATATAGCGCCAGACGTGTGATTTGTACCCATGGCGCATTACTTAGCCTTACTGAAATATAGCGCCAGACGTGTGATTTGTACCCATGGCGCATTACTTAGCCTTACTGAAATATAGCGCCAGACCTGTAATTTGTAGCCATGGCGCATTACTTAGCCTTACTGAAATATAGCGCCAGACCTGTAATTTGTACCCATGGCGCATTACTTAGCCTTACTGAAATATAGCGCCAGACGTGTGATTTGTACTCATGGCGCATTACTTAGCCTTATTAAAATATAGCGCCAGACGTGTGATTTGTACCCATGGTGCATTACTTAACCTTACTGAAGTACAGCGCCAGACGTGTGATTTGTACCCATGGCGCATTACTTAGCCTTACTAAAATATAGTGCCAGACGTGTGATTTGTACCCATGGCGCATTACTTAGCCTTACTGAAATATAGCGCCAGATGTGTGATTTGTACCCATGGAACATTACTTAGCCTTACTGAAATATAGCGCCAGACGTGTGATTTGTACCCATGGCGCATTACTTAGCCTTACTGAAATATAGCGCCAGACGTGTGATTTGTACTCATGGCGCATTACTTAGCCTTACTGAAGTACAGCGCCAGGCGTGTGATTTGTACCCATGGCCGACATTAACAAATTATTTTTTAAATGGCATTTTATAAAGCAATGTTTCGTACCTTGCGTAACACAGCACATATAGAGACTTTCTGAGGTCCTTCACCCTTCGCAACAGATTCTGCCTCATTAATCAACAGCACAGCTTTCTTCTGCCCTGCGGCTTCTCCATTACCCTCTGTAGATACAAATCATTTGTATGATAGTGAAATAGCCAGAATACATAGAAATATGCTAAACACTGATAATGAGCACACTGCACTGTATAATGATGTGAGAATCTATACACTGATAATGAGCATGCTGTACTGTATAATGATGTGAGTATCTACACACTGATAATGAGCATGCTGCACTGTATAATGATGTGAGTATCTATACACTGATAATCGGCACACTGTACTGTATAATGATGTGAGTATATATACACTGATAATGAGCACACTGCTCTGTATAATGATGTGAGTATATATACACTGATAATGAGCACACTGCACTGTATAATGATGTGAGTATATATACACTGATAATGAGCACACTGCTCTGTATAATGATGTGAGAATCTATACACTGATAATGAGCACACTATACTGTATAATGATGTGAGTATCTATACACTGATAATGAGCACACTATACTGTATAATGATGTGAGTATCTATACACTGATAATGAGCACACTGCACTGTATAATGATGTGAGTATCTATACACTGACAATGAGCACGCTGCACTGTATAATGATGTGAGTATCTATACACTGATAATGAGCACACTGCACTGTATAATGATGTGAGTATCTATACACTGACAATGAGCACGCTGCACTGTATAATGATGTGAGTATCTATACACTGATAATGAGCACACTGCACTGTATAATGATGTGAGTATCTATACACTGATAATGAGCACACTGCACTGTATAATGATGTGAGTATCTATACACTGATAATGAGCACACTGCACTGTATAATAATGTGAG